>NW_004443946.1:867459-885477 GCF_000243295.1 Trichechus manatus latirostris
AGGATACAAGGAAAAGATTAGTCTGAAGGACTAATGGACCACAGCTACCAAGGCCTCCACCAGACTGAGTCCAGTACAGCTAGATGGTGCCCAGCTATCACCACTGACTGCTCTGACTGGGATCACAATAGAGGGTTCTGGACAGAGCTGGGGAAGGATGTAGAACAAAATTCTAACACACACCAAAAAGACCAGATTTACTGGCCTGAAAGAGACTGGAGAAACCCCAGGAGTATGGCCCCCAGACACCCTTTTAGCTCAGTGGTGAAGTCACTTCCAAGGTTTGCTGTTCAGCCGGGAATTGGACAGCCCCATAAAACAAAATGGGAGTAATGAGGCACAGTAGTCCAGGGACAAGGACTAGAAGGCAGAAGGGGACAGGAAAGCTGGTGATAGGGAACCCAAGGTTGAGTAAGGATAGTGCTGACATGCAGTGTGGTTGTTGACCATTGTCATAGGGCAACATGTGTACTGTTTAATCAGAAACTATTTTGTTCTGTCAATTTCATCTAAAGTAAGAATAGCAGCACAACTGGAAGAATGTAATCCATGTCACTGAACTGTGCATGTAGAGATTTTTGAAATGGTGTCTTTGGCTATGTATATTTTCACCAAAAAGAAAAAAAGGTCGAGAAGGGAGAGGGTTGACATGCATGGGGTTATTAACCAATGTCATAAAACAATGTTTACTGACTGTTTAATGAGAAACTATTTGTTCTGTAAACCTTCACCTAAAGAACAATTAAAAAAAAAAGTGAAGAAAAATAAGAAGAAAGGGCCAAAATCAATAGCTTAACCATACAAAAAAAAAGATTTATCACCTTGGAAACCCTATAGGGAAGTTCTACTCTATCACTGCAAGTCAGAATTGACTCAATGGCAGTGGGTTTGGGTTTTTTGGTAGTGGCTGGCTTGGCTGCACAGAATCTCTTTGCTCATAGCACAATGTCTGACTCAGAGGGAGTGTTCAATAAATATTTGTGGCATTAACTGATCGATTGATTACCTGGTTGATGATATTCCTGGATCCCCAGGACCTACCACTCATCTAACTTCCATAGGCCAAGTTCTACAACATCAATGAAACAGCCCATGTCCTTGAGAGCCTTACCACAGGTAGTCATCCTGAGAAAGTAATCTCAGATTCAATTAAAATGCTCACAGCAGGGAGTAGGCACTCAAATTTGAATATTCCAGGATAGATAAATCAAATCAAGAACTACTTACCTGAGAGCTTCCATAAATGAATCCCCAATGGTACCATTTCAGACAATATCATATGCCTGGGTCAGGGGAATACTTTAGATTCAAATAACATCTGCCTCTAATCAAGGTGTCCATGCTTAGAGCCAAGCCCTATCCCTGTGAACTGATCTTTGTTGCTGCTGTTAGTTGCCATCCAGTTGATTATGACTCACGGCGACCCCATGTGTGCAGAGCAGAACTGCTCCATAAGGTTTTCAAGTCTCTGACCTTTTGGAAGCAGATCACCAGGATTCTCTTCCAAGGTGCCTCTGGATGGGTTCAAACTGCCAAGTTTTTGGCCAGTAGTCAAGTGCTTAACCATTTGTACCACCCAGGAACTCCATGAACTGATTTTTACTTCTGCATATTTTCTGTTACGCTGCTCATTGCAACCAAATGAATCTGAAATTGATGATGCCAAAATAATTTTAAAACATATCGTGAGGCCAACTCAAGAACAGTGAAAATGGTTTATTTCATTTATTATAAACCCATATACTATTTACATGGAAGCACAATAGTATAGTGGTTAAGAGCACAACTCTGAGGTCTTACTAGTTGTGGCCTCGTGCAAGTTGCTTAACCACTCTGTGGCTTAGTTTTCTCACCTTTTAAAACCAGTTGCTATCAAGTTGACTCCAACTTATGGTGACGCCATGAGTGTCAGAGTAGAATTGTGCTCTATAGCATTTTCAATGGCTGATATTTTAGAAATAGATCACCATGCCTTTCTTCTAAGGCACCTCTGGGTGGATTTGAACCTCCTATCTTTCAGTTAACAACCTAGTGCTGTTAACAGTTTGCACTACCCAGGGGCTGTTCATCATATAAAAGGGAACAATAAAGTTCTCATGAGGAAGAACAGTGCCTGGTACAAAATGAACACTCAATAAGTCTCTGTTCTTACAACTAAAATTCAAGAAAACTAGACAGTCAACATGCATGCTAACAGCCTTTTGGTTCTTACAACATCATCGCAAACCTTGGAATAAAGAGGGGACATTAGACCAAGAGTGTAATAAAGATGACCAGAGATTTGCTAGTTGGACCTGATAGTTTAGCAACTCTCATACATTTTAAGACAATACATTTTAAGACAGTATAGTGAATTATTTCATTTTTGATGACTTCCAATTTTCCTAGATTCATACTTCATACATTCCACGTTCCTATTATTAGCGGATGTTTGCAGCTGTTTCTTCTCATTTTGAGTCATGTCACATTAGCAAATGAAGGTTCCAAAAGCTTGACTCCATCTACATCATTAATGTTAACTCTTCTTTGAGGAGACAGCTCTTCCCCAGTCATATTTTGAGTGCTTCCAAACTGAGGGGCTTATCTTCCGGTACTATATCAGACAACATTCCACTGCTACCTATAAGGTTTTCACTGGCTAATTTTTTCAGAAGTAGACCACTAGGTCTTTCTTCCCAGTCTGTCTTAGTCTGGAAGCTTACCTGAAACCTGTCTACTGTGGGTAACCCTGCTGGTATTTGAAATACCAGTGGCATGGCTTCCAGTGTCAAAGCAACATGCAAGCCACCACAGTACAACAAACTGACACGTGGGGGGAATGAATTCCTATTTGCCCTTGATACCTGAATTTACTCTTCAGTGAATTATTAGAAGAGTAAATTCAGGTATCGACAGCAAATAGGAATTTTAAGAGGCAATGGACCTCCTAGCACCCCTAAAATATACCACAAAGTAAGCCAATCTCTCCACCTAGAGATGGTAATTAACCAGAAAAGATATTGAAATATTAAGATACTTCCCTACCAGTTGGTAAATAGCCTCTTCCCCCATGCACTTACCTGGCCACCCCAGATACCTCCCTAAGGGATCCCCAGATATCCCCACAATCGAGCAACCAAATGGCTAAGGTCTGGCTCGGGCTCAGCCAGAGGCATCTGAAACCTTACTCCAGAGCTGCAGCCAGCCCACGATACCAGTTCATTCCACTCCTGACAGCACCTTAAATAAGGTAGCCTCCTGGCCTCTTCATAAAATGTGAGCATTGTCTTCTTTTAAAGAACTATCTACACGGGATCAAACTGAAAGCAGCAACTCAAGAAGTTAGATAGGAAACTTAGAGGGCAGTGAGTTTTTGTTAATACGGGAGGAACAATTCAGAAAAGGAGAGTGAGAACGGTTGCACAACTTGAAGAATGTAATCAGTGTCACTGAATTGTACATGTAGACACTGTTGAACTGGTGTGCTGCTGTGTATATTTTCAACAAAAGATAAATTATTTTTTTTAATGTAAGCATGGTTCCCTCAAATTTTTGAAAGATAAAAACAAGATTATTCCGCTGCCATCCAAGTACATTCTCACAACCCCATCAGGAGGGCATCATCTTTAGAAACTAAGGGGGATTTGAGAACCCAAGGTTATCAAAAATGTTGGATAACTATGGCCTCTCAAAGCCCGGGATAGGTTAGACTTCCGTGTTTCTGAACTGAAACAAGATTTCCCTAACGAGGACTACTTGCAGCCATGCCTGCTTAACAGCACGTGTGACACCTGATAGGGATGAACGAGTCTCCTGGGAAACGAGAGAAACTGGATAAGGTTAAAATAAAGATTCCTGGGGAGTTGTTTTACCAAGAACTCCTGGAAGAAAATAACAATGAAGCCTGCTTCTGAGACTCAAGTAACTGTCACATTGTTCATCTTAAAGCCTCAGGATGTAAATTAAGAACAATTGTAGTACAATTCAGGATATCATGAGTTGATCTGATATACTGTACTTGAAATGTCCCTCCCTCCTTTATTTTTAATAGGCAAAGAGGTCCAGAGATATATACTCAATGAAGACTCTAACTAGACTGTCCAACAAACCACTCTGCCCACTCAAGCATTTTTAAGTACTAATTATGTGCTGGGAATACAGAGTCTAGGGGCATTGAGGGGGGGTGAGGAGTGGGGAGACAGTTGCCAATTAGAGAGAGTTAGGGTGGCAAGAACACTCGTAGTAACAGTAGAAGGGAGTAAAAAGCCCACAAAAAAGACGCCCTTTGAGCTGGACCTTTAAAAATAAGTAACCATTCACTAAACCAACGTGGAGGCCAGGAAGGCAGAGGGAGAAACATTGTTCCAGTTAGAACCAGTAAAACACAGTAGCCGTTGAGTCAGTTTCGACTAATGGCAACCTCCTGTGTGTTAGAGTAGAACTGTGCTCTATAAGGTTTACCACGGCTGCTTTTTCTGAAGTAGATGGCCAGGCTTTTCTTCCAAGGTGCCTCTGGGTGGACTTGACCTCTAACCTTTCAATCAGCAACCAAGAGCATTAACCATTTGTGCCACCTAGGGACTCCCCAATTAGAACAGTTCCAGAAAAATCACAAAATCCAGAGTGTGAGGACCCAGGTGAGAAGTGTTTGGAGGCAGGGCCTCAGATGTCAGAAGGTTGGGCTTTACTTCACAGGCAATGGAGAACTGCTGCAAATCTTATGCAGGATATGATCTGTTGTGCGTTTCAGAAAGCTTACCCAGTGACAATACTCAAAACAAATTAGAGGTGGGTAGGCTGGACACAGGGACTTATCAAAAGGTTATCCCAAGAGTTCAGGGCAAAAAATAGGTA
The DNA here is from genome assembly GCF_000243295.1 of Trichechus manatus latirostris. Classification (NCBI taxonomy): domain Eukaryota; kingdom Metazoa; phylum Chordata; class Mammalia; order Sirenia; family Trichechidae; genus Trichechus; species Trichechus manatus. Next base: position 872,293 of record NW_004443946.1, read on the forward strand.
GAAAGACGTGAGTCATTTCAGAGGTAGAACTGACAAGTTTTGGTAGCCAGTTGAATAAAAGAAAGGAGAGCGAAGCCAAATGACCATGAAATTCTAAGTTAAAAAAAACAAAAAAAGACTTGGAAAGTGATGTTATTAACTGAGAAAATAAACCCAGGAAGACTTTGTAGTCCTTGGGGAACTTCCATATTGCCTCTCAGAGTTTGCTTCTGACGCTAATAGGATCATAAATTTGTGTGGATTGGGCATAAACTTTTGTGATAAAAATGCCCCAAGTCACTAATTTAAAGAAGAAACTTTTTCTTAAGGTTTTCAGCATCAATACTACACACATTTCAAATACTTCACTGGGAAGCATCTAATTCAACCTAATTGTAGTACAGATAATTATTGTGCTTTGAAAGACAATTTCCAAATGAGAGAAACACCAAATATTTCTTCTTAGAAGACATATGAGTAAAGGTGTCAAAAAATTAAAAACAATTTATGATTCAGGATTTATATTTCAATACAAAGAAGTACAATATAACTCCAAGCCAGACTTACGTCTGAATATGGATATTCAATCAACCAACGTGAAGACACAATAAGAGATTCAAAAATAAATATTTACCCCATCCTCAAGGAACCTCCACTATTTATCATGAGTTTGAACAAAAGACATACATGGGTTTATGTACAATAGCATCTGTAAAAGTATAGCAAGGGCTCTGTAACATCAGTCATCAATACAGACTTAGAAATCATTCACAGAAGTATCCTCAAGTCTTCCCATTTTGTACACTATCATTATGCCTTCTCTTTCACACAATTGTCCTCTGATGATTCCAAATACAATCTTCTCTCCTATACCCCAATAGTTTTTCAACTAGGTACCATGCTTCTCCACTCAAACTCAACACAGCCAAAAAACTGAAGTCAATTATCACCCCGATTATACTGGTATCTCCTTCCTTATTTTCTATCTTGGTTAATGGGATTGATATCTGTCTAGCCACCCTAAGTCTGAAGGTTGAGAGTCATCCAGGATGACTCATCCAAAACACCTCAATCAATCCTCACATCTGTTTTCTAGCTAAATGTTCCCTCTCCCCATCCATTCACCTTGACACTGCCTTATTTCAGGATCCCATAGCTCTTGCATGGCCAATTACAAAATCCTTCTAGTTTTTCCTCCCTGCCTCAAATTTGTACATTACCAACAGAGTAATATTTTTAAAGCATAAATCTCTACAGCACCACCATACTCTTCTGCTACACGTGTGTTGGTGGTTTCTCTCGGCTTTCAGGATGAGTTCAAACACCTTAGTATGGCATAGAGGACTATTCACAAACTGGGCCTTACCTATGAGTCAAGCCATGCCCCCCAACGTTTCTGCACACTCTTTAGCCAAATCAAATATTTATTTTCTCGTGTTTCTATGCTTCTGTCCATGCAGGTTGTTTCCCTTCTCCACTTGTCCTTCAAGATTCCACTAAAGTAGCACCTCCTTTGGGAAACCTTCCTGATCTTTGGGGTGAAGTTACATACCTCCAGGCTCTATGTCTTTCCAGTCTCCTATCCCTAACTTGTGCTGATCTTCTCAAAATCTACTATATTGGCTATTTTGTCTGTGTCCTTTAGTAGACCATGAGCTACTTGAAAGAAGACACTCTGTGCTAATTCATTTCTGCATCCCTAGTACCCAGCACAGTGCCCAACTCCTAAAGACAAACTGAATACCACTGATGGTAAGAAGAAAAATAGGACAGTGCACCAAAAGGCAAGTAAGGTTAAAGAATTTTCTCTCTGGAATGAGAAATTTAAAATTTATTGTAGATAAATAGCAAAGAAGATACTAACAAAAGAGAGGATAAACATGCAAATGAGAAAAAGGAGACAATTTTATTTTACTATCTTGAAAGTACTCCAAATAAAGGAGGTCAGTGGCAAAAATAGAGAAACTATCCTTAAAAAGTCCCTGGGTGGTCAGTTAACATGCTCTGCTGCTAACAGAAACGCTGGAGATTCAAGTCCACCCAGAGATGCCTCAGAAGAAAGGCCTGGTGATCTATTTCCAAAAAATCAGCCATTGGAAATCCTATAGAGCACACTTGTACTCTGACACACTTGGGGTTGCCATAAGTTGGAATCGACTAGACAATAACTGGATTATCCTTAAAAAGCAGGAAAGATTTTTTTTTTTTTTTCCTCTACATAAGAAAAAAAGGAAAGGATTAATACATAGATATTAAGAGCTCGGCTGCTAACCAAAAGGTCAGCAGTTCAAATCAACCAGCTGCTCCCTGGAAACCCTATGGGGCAGTTCTACTCTGTCCTATAAGATCGCTATGAGTCGGAATCGACTCGCAATGGCAACAGGTTTGGTTTGGGGTTTTATTTTGGAATAAAAAAAAAAACCGTTGCTGTCAAGTCGATTCTGACTCATAACAACCCAATAGGACAGAGCAGAACTGCCCCATAGACTGTAAATCTTTACGAAAGCAGACTGCCACATCTTTCTCCCTTGGAGCGGCTGGTGGGTTCGAACCACCAGCCTTTTGGTTAGCAGCTTAGCGCTTAACCATGGTGCCATCATTATGCAAAGTTAGGGACAATTTTATTTTAAGGCTTTATGTTTTGTAGTTCACCTATATTATCTTTCTCCAAAATCTCACAGCATAATTTTGACAATAGGTCAAATAGTTAGCTCTTGGGAATTTTTTTGGGCATCAGATTCTTTACCAAGTTGGATGAATATCTGAGTATTCCTGAGTGCCTTCTTCCATGAAGGAAAAATACCAGTTTGTTTCCAACCAATTCAAGTTCTGCTAGCACAGCCCATAATAAATCTCTGCCAGGTCAAAGTCAAAATCTCAGCTCCTATCCTTTGATCTCTAGGCCACACTACCTCAGCTATATTCTCTTAAATGTATTTTTCACAAGCAAAACACACAGAAGTTTACCAGAAGATCCTGTCCCTACTGAAGTCAGTGGTGAGGAGATGACAAAATGCTGCACAAATAAAGGAATATGGAGAAGCATTTTTCAAGAAAAAGAACAAGGAGTACACCACTGACATTGCACTCACCAACCTATTTTTGGAGTCAAAAATCCCCTGATAACTGACAGATTTTGATGACAAGACACACCTGACAGAAAAGTGTGCTTCAGGCAGGCAGCACAGCTGGCTCACTTGGCAAGGAGCGTGCTATGAAAACTTAGGCAGAAGAGTTCCTTGATTCCATATTTCAAAGAGAGTTATTCTCCTCTGTTACAAACAACCTATCAAGGTAGCACTGCCTTTAGCTGAAACTGATGCTGACTCAGCAGCTTTGAGCTGCTTCTTTGGATTTTTTCCCCCAGTCGCTTTTTCTAAGGATACTTACAGTGGTTTGTTTTTACCCAAAGGGGTCAAACACCAATACTCTTATCCGAAAACTAATAAAAAGCAGACAGTATTCTGTTGTGATCCATAGGGTTTTCATTTGCTAATTTTTGGAAGTAGATCACCAGGTCTTTCTTCCTACCGTGTCTTAGTCTGGAAGCTCTGTTGAAACCTGTCCACCATGGGTAACCCTGCCGGCATTTGAAATACTAGTGGAATAGCTTCCTGCATCATAGCAACATGCAAGCCACTGTAGTACAGCAAACTGACAGGCTAGAAAAGGACATGATGTTTGGTAAAATAGAGGACCAACAAATATGAGGGAAACTCAAATCATGCCTGTGAGGCTAGTTGATATCCACCTCCCAATTGAGTCTTTTCTGGCCTGCCCAGCTCCCTCTTATAAGCATAGATTCTCAGGTATGGCCTGGAAATCCCAGACCAAGGCACCTCAATTCCTCCAAAGGTTATTACTCCAGAGCTAAGGACAAAGGCCACCTTATTTAGGGTAAAACTGTGTCCTTTACCTCACAACTGGAATTTAAAAACCATCAAATGACAAAGAGTTAATATTCCAAGTAAACAGAGAGCTGTTAAAAATAAAAAATAAGCAGATATAAAGCCAAATAGAAAAAATGCAAAGAACACAAATAGGCAGTTCATTTAAAAAAGAAACACAAACAACCAATAAACATATGACAAAATATTCAACTTGCTAACAAAAAAACTGCAAAAAAAAAAAAAGAGGGAAGTATTCAGTGAGATAAAGTGATACATAGCTACAACAATGGACTCAAACATATCAAAGATCACAAAGATGGTGCGGAGCCAGGCAATGTTTCATTCTATTATACAGAAGATTGCTATGAGTCAGAGCCAGCTCAGCTGCAACTAAGAACAACAGTAATAAGCAGGGTCATGCTCCAGGCACAAGACTAAGAAAGAGAAATTATCAAAGCTCCCATTTTCCATAAAGCATGGGTCCAAGCAAGTCCAAACTCATCCCTTTAAGCAGAACTCTTTTACCATCTCACCACCACCTCCCCTAACACCCCTCCAGTTCCCAGTGTCTATACAATTCTGTGTGTGCCCGCCACTACTCTTGGCATGTCCTTCTGTAATATTCATTCCATTTCGGCCAGGTTTCATGCCACCCTTAAGGCTTTTTTAAAAGAGATTGTATCACCTAATTCAATAAGGCAAAAAGACCATATCCCATCCGTTATTTTACTCATTTATTCAATCAATATTCTTGAAACTCCCTCAACATACAAGCACTGGGCCTTTCCAGAAACGAGGCTGGAGACATAAGGAGTCTAATACCACTGCTCAGACTGGTGGGGTCCAGAATCCACAGGTCCTTGGAATATCACTTACCATCAATAAAGATAATTTCCTGAGTAGTTACTCTGTTCCTGGAATCACAGGGTTACAGAGGACTTATAAGACATGATTCCTGCTACTACAGAGTTTATATAGTAGTCAGAAAGTTAAAACTCAGAAACATGAAAGAACTAGAGAAAGAGGCAGAGCCAAGGTAAAAATTACCTTTCAAGGCAGGTAAGAGTTAACAAAAGGGGAAGGGGTACTTCAATGTGAGCTAAGATTTCAGAAGTACAGAGGAGCTGTCATTTGAGGTCAGTGTGCTTTCTACTATAATTAAGTTTGGGATTGCATCACAGGAGGAGGAAACACATGAGCTGGGTGCTGAGTTGAAATTCTGCACAGTACTTTGGAGGCTGCCCAGAATATTTTCTACTATAATCAAAAAAACTACCCAAAATATTCCCCTCACACTAAGAAAGTATCGAAAATATCCTCACGGGGGCAGCGAGCGATATATGAAAAACCATCCATGGGGTAACTCTGAGAAAGGAAATATAACTTTCCCTTAATGATTACAAATTGCATTATAAGTAGAAATGACAATACAAGGTAAGAAACTCTGGCTTGAATTGTGCTGGACCAATAAGAGGCACCAGAGACCAAGAAGGGCACAAATTCCCATGCCTCAGATTATTCAAGACTCGTTTTTATGACTTTATAAAACTTAATCATTTCTAGAAATATTATACAATCTTCATAATTCATGGAATGAAAGCATCCCTGTCAGAGTCTAATGGATGTCAAGCTAACAGCAATATCATATTTTCAGTAATGTGTCAAATATACATTTCAAATGTTAAAAAATAGTTTGAAAAAAAACAAATCAAGCGTAAACATCATGACAAAGAAAAAAGGAAAGCAGGCTTATTAGAACGGAGTCACAGTCGTGGCTGGAAGAATTTCCAGACTCAAATCACAGCACTCTACTAACCCAGTCAGAATCAAAGTGGGAGGGGGAATATTGAAGATAAAGTTAATGGTTCTAACATTCTAGTGAAGCAAGAACTACCTTTCTCCTTAGAAATGCTTTTTTTTTCTTTCAAATCATTTTGGATCTTCTAAATGAGTCAGAAACAACTCTGAAGGCACCTAACAACAACAACAAATCTGGAAATAGTAAATGAGCAGCCTTCAAGGAAGATATTACATAATAGGAAAGACAAACTGCTCTTAAATGAGGATCTATGATTGGAAAAGCCCAATTATCTTTCCAAGGGTTGGATTCAAAATACTAAAAACAAATCCGTACTATTGCAGTGAAAACAGCTTGACGTTTTTTCCTTTGTTGAATTTGGAAGGACTTGCTATGCTTTTAAAAGAAAAAGAACAGTATTGTTTAATTAAAAGTGCTTTGTATACAGAAAGTGCTCAATAAATACCTACAAAAAGAATAAACTGTTTTAACTGTGAAAACTTAAAATTAAAAAAATTTGATTTCTCCATTAAGTGTAGCCCATTCAATGAGGACAGCTCTTTTTCAATGGAGTTTTCTTCCTCCATCTTATTCCTCATCACCCCAACCCAGTTCCAACCAGGTCTGGCAGGCATTCATCTTCCACTCAGTAAACAGGAACAATGTCTTATTGTACAATTACTTGCTATTGCTTGTCCTCTAAACACAAACAAAAAAAAATTTGTTTAATGATAGCATTTGGTCTAGATTATTTTTCATGTACTTCTACTTGGCAGAAACTTAGGAAAGCAGATGGATAGTGTTTTAATTTTAAAAAAAAACAACACACATATAGTCTTTTTGTAAAATCAGAATGGTTCTGCATGCAAACATTTAACCTGTCTTGGTGTACACAATGAATATTCAATAGGCATAGTCAAGAAAAAGACAAATTTGATATAGAAGAATATCAAGTGATATCTGATACCAAACAAGCTATACTTTGAATACCTGAAACACCCTCACGTCTCTTTTTAGAATTGGAAAATGAAACTCATCAAGTGTTGTTCAGGTTACACTCACTTATTTTTGTTCCTTGATGGATCTAAAATGTGAAAACAGGGATTTTATAGTTCACAGAATTTTCTACGCTGCCTAAATATAACAATAAATATCTGCTAAATTCTGATATTTTCCTAGTGAGATACTATTATATTGAGACACTCCTACAAAATTAAATCTTCCTAAAAATTGTTGAGAATCGTAATTACCTCCTACAATGTTTACCAAAGGCTCATCTTAAGTCTCAAAATTTAGAATATATCATTTAAGAAAACTTTTTAATCAAGAACCTGGCTCATCATGATTACTACCATTATTATTTAAATGAAGCAAAGATATTTTCAAAAAAAAATATTCAATGAGAAGGATGCAAGAACACCAGAAATTCCATATAATATAACGTAGAATTTGGGAGAGGCCAACTTAATTCAGTAACAAGCTATATTTTACTTAAAAGTACTAACTATAGTAATTTAAAAAAAAAAAAATCAAGAAAGTTAAACATAGCTATTAATTTAAGAAAAGCTTCTGGACTTCTTGCTGATAAAATGTGATATTTCTTTGACAGCAGGAAATTCTCTACATGTTGCAAGACTTAAAAAAAGCACTAGAATTCAGTAGAAAACCTACTGAATTCAAAATATTGAGAAACTTCAGACCACTCCATAATAGGTTAATCTTTCTGAGTTTATTTAATTTCTGATAGATGAAACATTTGAAACTTCTGACAGATGAAACTAGACAGAGAGAAAGAGAAAGTTTATTCATGCGTATCAAGAACTGTGAAGGATCTGAGGTTTTGCCCCTACCTATAAACTAACAAATTAGCCTGCCACAGTTCCATACACTCTGGCAGAGACACAAGTCTCCTGGATCAAAGACAAACGATTTTATTACTCACAGCACAGCAAGCAGCATGAGTTCACATTCACATTGCTTCCCCTTGCCTCCAAAGTCCTGTGGGTGTAATGCAGAGAAGCCGAGGTGGATATTGTACACGCAGAGGGTTTGCTTCACAGCTGAGCAACACCCAGCTTAGGGAACCCCAATATTCTAAAATGGAGCACAGAATCTTCTTGGGAGCCATGCTTCTGCCTACCACATGTTGCTACTCAAAGTGTGTCTTTGGACCAGCAGCATTAACACTACCTGGGAGCTCGTTAGAGTATCAGGATTCACACCAGATGCACTGAATCAGAATCAACATTTTAACAAGATCCCAGGTGATTCATATACACATTAAAGTCTGAAAAGCCCTAGTCATTCAAGCTCTAGAACACACTGCAGATGCTAATGCTACCACTCAAGTCAGAGGCAATTAAAATTTGGGTAGTCTGAAGAGATCCCTCCATTTCTCCCTGCTAATGCCAATTGTGCTAGAGTCTCAACTGGACAAAAACTGGAGAACTCAAGTGTTGTGGCTGGGGCTGAGATTCTTGATCTGGTTATTACTACCTGCTGCTGATCCAGACACTGCTCAGTTAGCAGGGATTCCTCAGGCTGCAGAAGAAGGCCATTCCTTCCCTTATTCTTTCACTACAAACACACACAGCCAGTTTTCTCAGGGCATGCTCACAGTAAGGTAGTTTAGTAATCAAAAAGCTCCACATTCTTAGCTTCATGTTGTACCTAAAACCATTCTTCCTCCTCAGCCTGCAAGGACTTGGCGGTGGTGATTCCAGGTTACTCGTCCAGAACTGCCTTTACATTAGGTGAGTTTCTCCTTAGGAGTTGGTATCTTCTCACAGCTGACCTTAGTTTGGACTACTTCAATCCATTAAAGATATTTTAATAATTTTGAATCTCAAAAGGACTATCCTTGGTCCCTACGCAATTTTGCAAGACTAGATCTGATTCCACTAAATCCAAGACTCCTTCATTGCATGTAATTTCAAGTAACTCACTATTAAACAATGGGAACAAAATTAGAGTTTACAGTCAAGGCCTCAAGTCACTTTCAGCTGGAATAAAGATGATTTTGTTAATTAATAATATTATAATGTTTCTCACTCTTTAAAATACAGAGAAGTTACTAGAAGTTTAATTTAAATTTAAATTACTTAGATTTAAGTTTACTATAAATGCTAGAAGTTGCACTTAAATTAAAACATAAATAATAAGAAATGTCACCATTAATTTGGTTATACCTAGAATTCACAAAGCATTTTTAAATCATTTCCAAGTTGATTTTCATAATAGCTATGTAAAGTAAATAAGCAAGTATATCATTATTCCTATTGTATGGATTAGAAAACTGAGATGCAAACAAATTCTTCGGTTTATACAGCTAATACATAATAGAAGCAGGATCAGAACCAAGGATTTATGACCCCCAGATTCACATCATGTAACTTACAATTAATTATTTGGTAAAGACATATGTCTAGTTTATGAATTCAAATTTGTTTAAATCATAATTTCCTAAAGCAGTGTATGTTTTCTAAATGCAAGCTATCATATAATAGGCGGGGGATGTACTGAGAGAGAAAAAGAATGGTTATAAAACAAATAAGGTTGTTGCCCTTCCTCACATCCTGAGTGCTTTGGAAATTCCTAAGTTTCCTGCACAATATAAAATATTCTCCAGACTACATGTATCATTTAAATATTCTGCAGTTTAAAATATATTGCAGTAAAGAAAAAACAATTAGTCTCATCCATTTCTGCTATGAGACACATAAAACTGGATTGTTGGTGTGGACATGATCTGTAAAGAGTGCCTTTGCTGGGAAATCAGTGAAATACCATTAACCTTTCAGTGAAAAGTGGTTGACATAGACAAATAAAGCAAATTTTGAGCTTTTGTAGAGGGAATGTTGGCTTTATACATCCTTTCAGATGAATGTGATTTACTAACCATTAAAACTCAGCAGATGCTTTAGGAATAGACATTCTGTAAAGATATTTCAAAATGTCTCCCTAACAGTGCAACTGTACATCACAAGGTTTCTTAGCTTTGCTCAGCCATTACTCTTTAGAATGAAGGAAAAGCAAATACTTGCAGTGATCTTCTAGCGTAGAGAAAGAGATAAAGAAAATCAATCGTTCATATCAGAGCTTTCCATAAACGAACCACAAGCCATTGACAGTCATCACATAGGATGGCACCTGGGAAGTCACCTCTAATCCACATCCCACTGCTTTTCTGTGGGAACATAAATAGTATCCTGTCCTTTTCCATCTTGACTATACTGTTTCACTCAGTTGTGTGTGGTTCAATCGGCAGGCAACATTTCTACTCACAATTTAATTCTATGTCTCCAAATTTAAGATAAAAGTCACCAAAGCAATAATTATGCTCAGGATTTGAAATCGGCTTGAGTATTTCACAGAAAACGCTGTTTCATAGTTGTGATTGACCATAAAAGATTTCCTGGACTATCTCTAGAGAAATGAAGAAATCTAAACCCTCACAACACCAAAAATATTCTTCTGGAATATTTCCAAGGGAAGTGTTCTCTAGGATCCTTAGCTCAATGCTAGTAATAATAGTTACCATTTATTAACCAAATACAAGGTGACATACACAGTACTAGGTACTAAACTAGATGTTTTACTTCTATTATCTTAAGATCCTAATAATCCTGTAAGGACATTAATTCCTCATTTTGCAGATGAGGAAGCTGAGGAACAAAAATCTAAGGCCATAGAGAAAGTAAATGACATATGTCTTAGTTATCTAGTGCTGCTATAACAGAATACCATAAGCGGGTGGCTTTAACAAACAGAAATTTATTTTCTCACAGTTTAGGAGGCTAGACGTTTGAATTCAGGCCACCAGCTGCAGGGGAAGGCTTTCTCTCTCTGTTGGCTCTGTGGGAAGGTTCTTGTCATCAATCTTCCCCTAGGCTAGGAGCTTCTCAGTGCAGGGACTCCGGGTCCAAACAACATGCTCCATTCCTGGCTCTTCTTGCCTGGTGGTAATGAGGTCCCTCTCCTCTCTGCTCACTTCTCTCTTTTATATTTCAAAAGAGATTGACTCAAGATACAATCTAATCCTGTAGATTGTGCCCTGCCTCATTAACATAACTGTCTCTACTCCTGCCTCATTAACATCATAGAGGTTAGGATTTACAACACATAGGAAAATTGTATCAGATCCCAAAATGGAGGACAACTACACAATACTGGGAATCACGGCCTAGCCAAGTTGACACACATTTTTGGGGGACACAATTCAATCCATAACAGCGTATCAGAATTTCAACCAGCACTACCTGTTTCCAAAGCTTTGCTATCCAACCAAAGTCTTCCCTACTTTACCTTCATTTAGTAAATAGTCCACCTGTAAGTATCCGTTATAAAGGCACCATATTAATGTGCCTTTGGAACTTTTTAATTCACCCCTCCTAGAACTCCAAGTCACTTACTTCACCAGTTACAGTATCTCCTTCACTCACTATGCCAAACATTATGCCTAGACTGAGCATTTATCTATTTATTCAACAAATACTTATTCCATGTCTATTGTGGTGCCATCTCTGTTTGGTGAGCAATATGCCAAATGGTTAATTCCATACAGATTTAGCTAACTTTACTATAGACAAAAACAAATGGGGTTCTGTAATTGCAAATTTTAGAAAGGAAACAAAAATCATCCCAGTGTGCATTAAGTTAATCCTTGAGTCTAATTTCTTCAACCAACGTCCCAAGCACACAGACTCCCTTCTTGCCCGCTACTCATGGAGTTAAGTATATGCTTATGCACTTTGCTGAAAGTTTTGTTTATAGGTCGTCCATATACACAATACATTCCTAAGGTATTGTCTTAGTTCCGTTAGTCTAATACTTTCCCTCCCCATTCTTGGTAAAATAGATTCTAGAGAAAAGTGTGAATATAAAAGTAGAGTTATATCTTATATTACTAATTCCTCACAACTAGAGAGTTCATAATGATTCCTTAGTCTTTAGACTGTATTTGTCAAAGTCGCTTTCCCAGGAATTAGGTGGATAATAAACTTTTGATCAAGGGTAACTAGAAGTTACATAATGGTCCCATGCCATGAAGCTTTTGACATGCAGAGGTATGAATGGGGGACTAATAGAGATAGTAATATAAAAAGTAAGTTGGCATTAGAGTGTAGATCTTTATTGATCAACTAAGGGGGCTAAACTAATTTTTTTTCCTATATGAAAGCTGTTTGAGGAGCTTTGTTTAAAAAAAAAAAAGTAGGTGAGATTCTCATAGTTTATGTAGCAGGGATTTCTCAAGGGAAGGAATAAGAATGGAGACCACTTAAAGTTATTGTAATAATCTCAGCAATCAGCAATACGAGCTGAAATAAAGTAGTAAGGATGACAACTCAGAGAAATGGAGATATTGGAGACATCCCAGAGAAATAATCAACAAGAGTCCGCTCCTTTATTAATGTATTCTTTCAGATATTTACTGAGAACAGCATTATGCTAGGAGCAGGAGATAAAACATTAAGTAAAGTAGAAACCTTTCTAGTCTCACAAAATTTGGATTCCACTGAGGGAACCAGACAAATAAGTAAGTATACAAGCAAATAAATAAAATACTTACAGATTGTGAGGAAAGTAAACCAGATACTGAAATAGATAACACCAGGGAGGGAGATAAGATTGGTTGTAGAGAGAAAGGCAGAGGATGGATCCCACCAAGGATTCAGGCCTGGCTGACTAGACAAATGGAAGCATCATTACAGAAATGAAAATAAGCTGATCTTCACTAATAAACAGATAGTAAATTAACCTCAGACAATGTTGAGATAATCATGGAAATGTACAGCAAACAATTAGAAATTCTGGCCTAAGTTCAGAGAAAACTCAGGGTTGTAGATATAAATCTGGGAGCTGTGTTTACAAATCTAGGGGTCAAATAACTAGTTAAAGGCATTAAATTAGATTTCTTCCTCTAGCAGGTAAGTATGCAGGGAGAAAGGGGTCACAAGAAGAATATAATAGAATGTACACTCTTGTAGGTTAAGAGCAAAAGAAGCCAGTGAAGGAGATAAACAAGCCATAGAAAGAGGAGAAAAGGGATAAATGAAATGATGCTCTGTCATATACCAAACTGTTATTGTTAGCTGCTGTTGAGTCCACTCTGCTTCATGGTGACCCCATGTGTGCAGAGTAGAACTGCTCCACAGGGTTCTCAAGGCTGTGATCTTTCGGAAGCAGATCACCAGGCCTGTCTTCAGAGGGTATGAACCACCAAGCTTTCAGCTGGTATATGAGCACAACCATTCACGCCACCCAGGGACTCCACTACCAACCAACAGAAGAGAGGATATCAAGAAGGAACATCAACAATTATAAATGACTACAGAGAGTTCTAGGGCAATGAGGTAAGAAAATTATTTTGGATTCAGTGCTAGAAGGCTACCGGGGACCACTGAGGGAGCAGTTTCAGTAAAATTGTGGGTGGGAGAAGTTCATAGATAGGAAGTCCAAAAAAACAAACAAAATCATTGCCATCGAATGGATACCGACTTATAGTGACCCTATAGGACA
>NW_004443946.1:886349-887353 GCF_000243295.1 Trichechus manatus latirostris
CAAGTGCAAACCATTTGTGCCACCCAGAAGCCTTCTTTTAAACAGCAGTGAGTAAAAAATAAAGATGGAGACATTTTAAAGAAGAAAGAAGCAAAGTAGTGAGCAGGAACTGGTAGAAGATAAACTCGATAAAATATAACCTCCGAAAGATTAGGATTATTTGACCATTCTGTTTGACTAGTTTTCAACAAATATCAAGAAAATAAAGTCTGGGCTCTCAGTCCTACCAGGATATGGAGGAAAATTTTTACCTCATAGAAGTAAGGAGTTAGGGGATGAGGCAGAGGCTTAAAGAGGAAGATTTTGGAACTGTTCTGTGGTAGGTGACATTGAGTCAAAATGAGATGGATAAAATATTTGCTGCTCATAAACGAGGCCCCAGCTTAGGTTATAACAATAATCTGTTCTTCACCTCCTTCAACTCTTGAGCTCAAAGTCACTTTCTCATGGAGGCCTTCCCTGGCCACTCTAAACTCGCAACTCCTTCTTCACCTGCGTCTCTTATACCTGTTCCCTGCGTTATTTTCATCCTTAGTACTTACCACCATCTGTCATGCTATATATTCTATTTCGTTGCTTGTTCGTTCTCTATCTCCCCTCAATAGAATACAAGCTAGGGCAGGGATTTTTGACTGTTCACTACCCGCTCTCCAATGACTAGAATGAGGCATATCGAATAAATATCTCTGCTTGAGATATACTCTCAAAGCTAAATGATTTTCTTCAATAGCATTGAGTTACTCAGAAAAAGGAGGATGAAGAAAATAGATGGCAATGTTCAAGAATGAATACTGGCAGAAATTCAAGGGAAAGAGGGGTTCTAGAATGCTAACTCATAGCATTCCTATATGACAGAGTAAAACTGTCCCATAGCATTTCCCAGGCTATAATCCTTATGGGAGCAGACTGCCAGGTCTTTTCTCCCGTGGAGCTACTGGTGGGTTCAAACAGCTGACCTTTTGGTTAACAGGTGAGCACCAAGGGTCGCTATGAGTTGGAATCAA
>NW_004443946.1:891848-893342 GCF_000243295.1 Trichechus manatus latirostris
AATCCTAAAGTACAATGTATCAGCATATCAAACGTTAAGTGGGTACACTGCTTCTCAGCACACAGAATTCCTAAGTGACCTCAATCTGCAAAAACCATTCTTTGCCCTTGACCACATGCTTTTTCCTTTTCCCCGGGTAAGGGAATTAAAGAAAAATTGAGGTACCTGGTATGAACTGAAATTGCCAGTTTGAGGATTGTGTGCGATTCTCTGTTTGCTGGTTCCGTTTTTTGTCTTAGCGGGAGCCATCTTACATACTGTTTCTAAGAAAGGAATGTACGGTAATGATCACGTAACTACACTGCGACCCCTCCCTGTCACATACCCGTGTAATTACCACACTGTAACCAGTCTAAGAAAGAAACGTGTACCTTTTAAGCCAATTGCCTTACAGAGCTTGGCACAGGAAGTCCTCCTTACCAAGTCCACTACAAGAATTCATACTTCACAAGTTCCCGCTACACAAACTTTTATTTTAATGAGTTCCCGCCACCAGAGTCCTGCCTTAAGATGATCTACTACCAATCAAGTAATGTCTTTCAATGATCTAAGTTTGTAAATACCAATCAAGCAACGTGTTTCATATCCATTGTTCCTTTCCTATGAAACATCACTGCTGAGTTGCCATTTTTGAGTTACTGGATTCCACCGCATGGAGTTCAGTCTATGCCCAGCACAAGCTGTCTCTTTTCTCTCAATAAATCTCTCAATTTTTTGTTAATCAGAGTGCCGATGGTTACTCTATGACATCCCTTACATTTATGCAAGACCCAGAATGCAAGACTTGTTTCTGTGTCCTTTTTCCCAGCTTAACCAAGACTCCACCATATATGTCCAGTCTTAAAACATAGCCAGAAATTCTCTCTGAACTCCTCCTCACACAGCCATTTCTTCTTCCTTTTTTTTGCTGGCTCTGCCCCATACAACTTGGCATGCAACGCCTCCCCTTCTGGAAAAACACAGGCTGTACTGAAGCTACTGCTTGCTTTCTTGTCTGCTGTCCAGCTAAGGTACATCAATAACCAAACCCCCTCCTGTACCAAGAATAGGGAAAGTGTTCTTTCTTGGCAGCTGCTATCTTGGCTCTCATTGCCTCACCATCAGTTTATCTCTCTCGACTCAGCATTCACTTCATCTTCACTGGGTCCTCAAAGTTTCCACTACCGAATCAGGAATCCAACACCTCTCTACACAATGTATAAGAAAAACAACAGATACATTTCCTTAAACATGAAATAATGCAAAGGATCTTTATATCATATAACTTTGAGGAGTCAATTTTATTGCCTATTTCTAGTACTCATCATTGATTGCACTTCTAAGAGCTCTTGTATGTGGTAAACTATAAGCTTATGAAAGAGTCAAGGTAAAAGAGGATTAATTACTTGTAATGGCAGATTTTAAAGATTGGGCAATGAATGAAAATTAGATTTCCTGAGAAAAATAAATAAATAAATAGTAGATTTCCTAAAAAGTCCCAAACCACTCACTTAC
>NW_004443946.1:894785-908738 GCF_000243295.1 Trichechus manatus latirostris
CTGGTGATCTGCTCCCATACAGATTATAGCCTAGGAAATCCTATTGGGTAGTCCTACTCCGTCCCATATGGTTGCTATGAGTCAGAATAGACTCGACAACACACAACAACAACAGGCACTATGTTTAGTGCTTTGTATATGTAACCTCAGCAAATCATTAAACACTGGGAGGAATATGTCATTATGCCCCTTTTAGCCATGAAAAAACTGATGCATGGAAAGGTTAAATCTTTTGCCCAAGGTCACACAGCTAGTAAGTGGTCCTATAGGGAGGTGAACCCAGCTCCATGTGGTTCCAAAGTCTGTGCTTGTAATCCTTGTGCTATACCTGTCATACTAGTCTACAAAAGCATATTAGATCCAGAATGTAGCTGAATATGGTATTATAATTGTACCTAACTATTGCTTTAAAAGGAGCCCTGGTGGAGTAGTGGTTGAAAGCTCATCTGCTAACCAAAAGGTCAGCAGTTCAAATCTACCAGCCGCTGCTTGGAAACTCTAGAAGGCAGTTCTACTCTGTCGAATAAGTTCACTATGAGTCGGTGTTTTGTTTGGTTTTTGTTTTATTTTGCTTTGTTTTTGTTTTTATTGCTTTAAAAAATGATACTTTGGGAAAATGGATTCCAAGTTTCATCTTGGAGCAGAAGCCCTCCTCCCCCTTCTCCAGTCCTACAGGGAATTAAGGACAGAGCCTCTCCCAGCCTTTCCTCAGGGTTTCCTACCTCCAGGTCAAAAAGAGGACTCCAACTGCAAGACTGTGCTGGTTGTTGTTCCCACAAGCAGAGGTAGGGCTAATGATGGACACTTTCAGGACACAGGGTAGATGACCCTGGGGGTTCACAGCTTCCTGTCACATTTAAGTCTCAGATCATTCCTCAGTCTGGAAGTCCCTTGTCACACTCTTACTTTCCTCCTCCTCTGGCCCCAGGTACTGGCCTGTCCCCTTCCTTTCTCCTGCCACTGTTTGTTGCTTCCAACCAAGGTTTTTCTCTTCTCTAACCTTCTGCAAAACAGAAGCTGATCTCAAGTCTTCTGAATTTTAACCTTCTTATCAGAATAAAAGCAAATCATAAGTTCCCTATTCATCCCACCCTCCTATAAGATGTGGAAGCTCACATTTACAAGTAATTTTCAGTGACCAGACAGAGAGATTCAGGTGAAAGGGAGGTGAATATAACCAGTTGCTATGACAACCGCAAGATACAAAACGGCATAGCAATTCACAGGATAAGCTTTTAAAACTACATAAATTTGAATTATTACAAGGAACCATTCCAAACTACGTATATAAAAATGACTGGCCAATTGAAAGGATAAGGTATAGCTACAGAAATAAACTACCTTGAAATAATCAGCAATTAAAAAATATATATATATACAACTCTAATCCTCAAAAGACTATGAGAAAGAGGAAGATGGATTACTCACAATTCTGGCACCTCTGTGAAGTTACTTATCAGTCAGACTGATCCACCTGCATTAGCACACTGTTTCTTACGTTAAAAATTCCCATGTCTACCACAACTGTAAGAATTAAATCACCACTGAATTACAAGGCCAATAGCATGAAACAGAAGCGTTTTCCTTCACTATTTGACACTGTTGACTACGCCCTCTTAAATTCTCTCCTTTGGTTTCCTATCATCACACTCATTTATAACCTTCCTTCCTCTCAGATTGTTTTTTCTTTCTTCTCTGGTTTCCCCCAAGGTTTTGTAGATGGTACTCATCCCTAAAATATTTCTTCCAGTGCCTCAGTTGTCACCTCTTCATTGATAAATCCCAAATCTGTATCTCCATTCCCACAGTCTCTCCAGAGATGCAGATGCCACATTCCACCTGCAGGAAGAAATCTCCACTCATACGGTCCTAATGGCATCTCAAAATTAGCACACCTATATTCTTGCTTAAAGCCTGTTTCTCCTCTTTCTGAATTCCCTAATGAGGTTAATGGCACCAACATCTTCCAGAAATTCAGGCAAAAAACCTTTTTAGTTAGTTGCCTTTTCCTTCTCTCTCACATCCTGGCTTAGAAGTCCTATTGATTCTACCTCTGTATAGCTATTGAGTCTATCTACTCCAGCCAGTCAATATGGGCCCCACCAAGTGCCAGAATATTGAAGATACTATGGAGTGCCAGAAGAAGCAATAAATCAGTCTTAAAAGAAATGCAAAGAGAATGCTTCTTAGAAGCGAGGATGGCGAGATTCCAGCTCACTTATTTTGGCACATCATCAGGAAAGACTAATCACTAGAAAAGGACATTATGTTTGGTAAAGTGGAGAGCCAACAAAAAATAAGGGAATGAGATGGATTGACACAATAGCCACAACAATGGACTCCAACCTACCAACAATCATGAAGATGGCACAGGACTGGGCAACATTTCATTATGTTATACATAAGTTATACATGAGTCGAAGCTGACTCGACTGCGACTAACAACAGCAATATTTTCTTGATTTTTTTTCCATTATCTGGAATTGTCCATTGTCTTTCACCTAAACTACAGTGGTGGGCTCCCAACCACTCTCCCTGCTTTCAATCTTTCCTTATTCCAGTGTTGTCCATACATTCCTGATCATAAGAATCACACGAGTATTTTGTTTGTTTTTAAATTCAGGTTTCGAGGTCCTGCCCCAGACCTATTGAGTCAGATCTATAGTGGAGGGGCTTGAGAACGTATATTTTTACTATGTACCCCCGATGATTCCTATAATCAGACAAACATACACTATCAGTCACACCAGATTGACTTAATTCACAGTCCTTTCTCAAAACTTCCCATGGTTCCCATTGCTGGTAATCAAGTCTAAATTCCTAGCTTGACATGATCTAATCTAGACACATCCTTCCACTCATCTTCCTCATTATTTCTTTTCACATACCCTATGCTCCTGCTAAGCTACACTATTGCAATTTCCGTAACTTGCTCTGCATTTTCCCACTATAATGTTTTTGTTCACATAGTACCCTCAGTCCAGACTGCCCTATGTCCACGTCTTTCTATGTTCAGAGCCCATCTGTTCTTCAAGGCCCATCATAGCTATCCTCATGCTTTTTTTTTTTTTTAATAGCATCACTATACCAATTAGCTACATCTATTGCTGTACTTATTATATTGATGGTGTTTGTGTGCATGTCTGCCTTTCCACTATGACATAAAGCTCCCTGAGGAAGTCGACTATGTCTTTATTCACATTCTTGTAGTGCTAATAGTAAGTGGCACACAGTAGGTGCTCCTAAACACTTAGAAAAATAAGTAAGTGAAAGAGCAACAATAATCAGAACCCACTGTTTGGGGCAAGTTTGTCTACCTATTATTCCCTCTACTTATCTTATATTTTTCACCTCTGTGGAATGGTTCACATCATTACCATTGCTTGAATGCCCTCCTTTTCTTCCCCGTTAATACTCAAGTCCTACACAGTCTTTTAAAAAGTGTCTCTCAGAATAAGAACCACCAACAACTTACATCAGATTGACCTGGGGCTATTTGTTGAAATGCAGATTCCCAGTTAACTTCCAAACCTGAATTATAATCTCTGGGAGATTATAGCCCAAGGATCTGCATTTTTAACCAGTGCCCCACCTCCAAAGGCTATTCTTTGCACAGGGATGTTGAGAACATATGTTAAATTCATACCCTATGCTCCTGCCAAACTACACTATTGCCATTTCCACAACTTTCTCTGCATTTTCCCACTGTAATGTTTTGTTCACATGGTACCCTCAGTCTGGACTGCCCTATGTCCATGGGCCTGCGGGAACTGAGGGTGATAAATGAGCACTGTGTTCAAGCCTTAGTTTGCTGTACTAAACTACACAGGAGCCCTTTTGTATATTTTTAAACACCAAGATGGTTGAGATGTACCTGGATCAGATGAGAGTACCCAGTTCATATCCAAATTATGCATGCAGAACCGTTCCAGCCTCACACGTATATATATGGCTAGGTGTGGAGGGAAGATTCTGGAAGCTCTAGTGTAACCAACAGTAACTCAGACTTCTCATCCACAACAGTATGCCTGCTGGTGAGGTCTTTTTTGATTGATCTGGAAACTTAAACTTCCATCTGATGTTGCTGTGACCTCTTTCTGTAACCTTTAGATAAACAAACCTTGGGGTTTATTTATCTAAATGGGGTCTGTGTCTGGTCAATTTGAATGCACTACAATTGACCTTTGTTAATTCAGTTCATTTCTATCTATAAATAGGAAAAGAAAATTTTCTTTAGTGAATATCATTCATAACTAACAAAACGAAAAGACAACCTGTTGGTTATATGATAGAAAGCCCTCATTAAACTAAAATTGACACTCCTCTTTGAACTATGGATTCTGAGCTCTTTCAAAGATAAGCCTCAGGCTTATTACCTATCTGTATAATTCATTATATTCTTCTATTGTAGAATTCATTAGTTGTTCAATCAGAAAAAAACTACCAATGTATAAAACAATCTCTGGAGAGGATAATTGAAAAAAAAGAAAAGAAATATACTCCTTCTAGGCCATCTTAAAAGCAAAACATGATTTAGAAAGTGGATGTAGATGGCTGGTTATAAAATCAAAAAACCAAAAAGCTATTGAAAGGACTATAACAAATCAACTGAGAAGTGGGAGGAAACCTTGTTGTAGCAACTACATATGTCCATGCCCTGGGTCTTCATGGTAGAATGGACGTTATCTCCTTTTTTTAGTGTCTGCTTGCACACTAAGTATTAGGAGGAAAACTGAAAACACACAAACATCTACATAAAAACACATGCACCAAAACAAACACCCCAAACCAAATCACTGATGCCTACCCAATTACATTTCCTAGTGGTACTGCAGAGTAATTAACCGTAATCAAATAATTAAGAACATATGACGTAAAACATACCAAATTTGTCTTGATCGCAGAACCAGCACCTTTGAAAGTGCAAACATGATTACTGCCTTATTTACAAATTATGACTCATAATCTGACTGTACACAAGCCCTGAAAACAGGGTGATTATCCCAAGGAAGTTCCAGCACATATGGTATTTAACAAAGGCAGCACAGATACCTGATTCTTCCACGTAGACTAACACTTGAAAAGAGTCTTTGCCTCAAACAATCAACGAAGTAATGTTGAGCTTTTATTTGCCTAGCATTTATTATACATAACACTTTAGCCATGGCAACCATACATCCCAGATTTCAAAGACATGTCTGATTTTAAGTGTTCCACTGCCACATACCATGTCCTGTTTCTTAGACTGAGAAAGACAGTCTTCTTAATGATTAAAAAAAAAAAGTCCGTTGCCGTCGAGGCAATTCCGGCTCATAGCAACCTGGTAGGACAGAGTAGAACTGCCCCACAGGGTTTCCAAGGAGCAGCTGGTGGATTTGAACTGCCAACCTTTTGGTTAGCAGCTGAGCTCTTAACTACTGCACCACCAGGGCTCTAGAGGGCATAAAAGAGAGGGCTGTTGCTTGCAAGGAAGCCTCTGGGGAAGAACCGAAAAATATTAACCTAAGTATCTTAATTAGAAAATTGAAAAACATGCTTGTAGTATTAGTGCAACAGAAATAATCGAGAGCCCTGGTCTCCAAACTTTTTAATCACACATCTCCTCCTTTAAAAATGTTGAGCAATCACTCCCAATATGTGTTTATAAATATATACATGTAGTGCTATCATTAGGAGCCCTGGTGGCATAGTGGTTAAGAGCTCAGCTACCAACCGAAGGGTCGGCAGTTCAAATCCACCAGCCGCTCCTTTTAAACCCTGTGGGGGCAGTTCTACTCTGTCTTATAGGGTCGCTTCGAGTCAGAACAGACTCTACAGCACCTAACAACAACAACAGTGCTCTCGTTAGCTACTATTATAAGGGATATTATACAATTTGAGATTGATCATTAACAATTATAGATTAGTCCTTTATTTTTTAAGGTCTTCTTGATGGTTCCAAATTGCTTTTATTGTTTTGTGATACAACTGATAAAGAGCTAAAACTAGGACTAAAAGTATCAGCTCTGCAATTTCCTTAAGTTCCCTTGCATTATCAGTTTATCTTCCAGCCAAAATTTCTTGACTGGAATCTTTAAATCACTGTCCATTTTGAGAGAATTTTTAGTTAAATTTAGATTATAGTCCATAGATCCTCTTAACTGGGTGCATATGGACTGCAAGATATCATAACCCGCTGAGAGTGAACACAAGAGTGAGGGGTCTGAATTGTGGAGCCCACATGTCTCTCATCTCATCCATTTTGTGACATACATGCTAAGGAAAGGTGCTAGTGCCAATCTGCATATTGAATATTAGTAACATTATTTTATTTCTCCCATAAATAATATATACAATAAATCTAAATGGAAGTTCTAATATTTTCTATGTGAACCCTAACAGATTGTCTTGTTTAACCACTCCCCTCCCTTGCAAAATACGCAAGAGTAACTCACAATGCGAGAAGCGAAATTACTAATATACTTACTAATTAGTATTCATTAATTAATATTGAGTTCCATGTAAGAGGGACCATGTTAAATATTATCAGGAAAAGGACAGGTCACAAGATTACCTCAAACCAAAACAACAAACGCACTTATAAACAAAAGAAACAACTTCCCTATGAGGTCAGTCCAATGGGCCCATTATCCTGATATCTAATCTTTACACTTTCCAGAAACATTCTATAGAAAGCATAGTAATAACCCTCCATGGTATTGTTTTCAGTTACCTCTCAATATTTCTTATTTACCTTCATTACTTTCTACCCTTCTCATTGGTACCATTTCTTCCTAAGCAATGAATATTTAGAAAATCCATTTCTCAATTAACAGAATCACAGTTTAGTACATTTTGGGACACTCTCCAAGATCACTCTAATGGAGTCTCTGAGTTCCCCATCAATCTGCCCACTAAAACCTGGTCATCTTCTCTCATACAAGGACCCTGTACAAAGTAATTATCTGTTACCAACTAAATTTAGATCCATCAAACTCCTCTTAATCTTCTTATTTTTCTCAGTCACTCATAAACCTCAGTCTGTAAGACATCTCAGACAAGATACCTCATGTCAGAGTCATCTAGTGCTGCTGTAACAGAAATACCACAAGTGGATGGCTTTAACAAAGATATTTATTCTCTAGCAGTCAGTCTAGTAGGCTACAAGTCCAAATTCAAGGCATCAGCTCAAGGGGGATACTTTCTCTCTCTGTTGGCTCTGGAGGAAGGTCTTTGTGATGTATCAGTCTTCTCTTGGTCTGGGAGCTTCTCTGAGCAGGAACCTCAGGTCCAAAGGACACGCTCTGCTCCCGGTACTGTTTTGTTGGTGGTGTGAGGTTCCCATGTCTCTCTGCTTCCTTCTGTCTTTTATATCTCAAAACAGATTGGCTGAAGACACTACCTAATCTTGTACACCTCATCAATATAACTGCTGCTAATCCATCTTATTACATCATAGTGACAGCATTTACAACACACAGGGAAATCACATCATATGATAAAATGCTAGACAATCATACAATAGTAGGAATCATGAACTAGCCAATTTGACAGATATTTTGGGGGGACACAGTTCAATCCATGACACCTCTTGCTTAAGTAAATTCAAAAAGACACAGAAAGTCACTCAGCCTTACCTCCACATTCCTTCTGAGTACCCTGAAGACATCACCACATGCCCCTTACCACAGAATCATTTATTGCTCATCACTATCTGTGCACATCATACAGCCAGTGTGCTGCCAACACCTGCTGTCACCAACTTTGTAACAGCTGACCCTGCACTGCAGTCACTGCTGTTTCTTGTACGTGCTATGAAACCTCCTTGACCTGTCTTCATCACAGTCAAGGCTTAAGGAAGCTTCCTAAAGAGGAACCCCTCCCCTCACAAAAAATATGGACAAATAAAGCAAAACTCCTAAAGACTGCTTAAAGATTAAAGATCCTGGCTCCTAAAAAAATTTTTTTTTAAGTTTAACTTTATATATTTGTTTAAAATAATGGGAATAAAACAAATGTCATCATCCTGTAAGTAGCGAAAGAAAATGTTGGACACCACTTTTACTCACAAGAAAAAAATAGTTGGTATTTAAAGCCCACACAATATGGGGCATGAAGTAATTTAGCAATGATATTGAGGTGCTGCTCTTTGGAGAACACTTTCTCGGGCTTTATAAAATGTATAAGTAGTGTACAAAGTGGGGCAAATCCATTTTCAACCTGAACTAGAAGAAAGACTCTTCTCACCAAGGAAGATTTTTAATTATTCCTCTCAGTCCCTCAGCACAGAAAACTCTTATTTTCCCACGAAGAGAACAAAGACCCCACAGAGAATGCAGACACAGAACGCTGAACCATGGTAAGCGATTTTCATTAACAAGTAAAGCAGTTAGTTTTTTCCATAACCTATTTGAGAAAAGTAAAAATCTTCCACAGGAATGAATTGATTAGTAAGTGATGAACTAGTGTTTAATGAAAGCCAGGGAAATAGTGAAAAGGGCCCTGAAGCAAGAGGTGGACTGGCAAGACAGATGGCACGGGACACAGAGAGTAGAACACACAGAAAAGGACCTGAATGATATAATAGAAACCACATTTTTAACTGTGTTTTTTTGTTATCACCTGCTCTTTACAAAGAAGGAGCTAGAAATTTGTTTCAGAAACACTACCTAACCTTATAATGTGTCATATACAAATGTATGTAGTAAAATGTTTATAGATCACATTCATTCAGTCCATCTCTATAAATGTTTTAGTGTCTGATTTAAAGAATCCTTCCAGATTTTATGGTCCATAGAGTCTTATAGTGGATGGGCTCTACATAACAACTCCCAAAGCTGCGTAGGTCCAGTTAAGGACAAGCATTAATGAATGCTGTCTTAGCCAGACTAAATTTTGTCTAAAAGTGCCACAATTTACATTTGCAAAAATAACTTTCAGCAGCTAAACTGTGGGTGTAAATAAAAAACCAGTACAAAAGTATTTAACATTAAGCAAAATCTTTTGACATTAGTTTAATGTGTTGGTGATATATGACAGAACTATTCCACTTATCTATGGTTATCTATGCTTATCTATGTTTACTATTCCAAGAATGAAAAATTGAAGAGGAATGGCATCACATTCATTGTCAAAAAGAACATTTCAATGTCCATCCTGAAGTACAGCACTGTCAGTGTAGGATAGTATCCATAGGCCTACAAAGAAGACCAGTTAAATGACTATTATTCAAATTTCTCATCAACCACTAATGCCAAAGATGAAGAAATTGAAGATTTTTACTAACTTCTGAAGTGTGAAATTGGCTAAATATGCAATCAAGATGCATTCATAATTATTGGTGATTGGAGTGTGAAAGTTGGAAACAAAGAAGAATCAGTAGTTGGAAAGTATGGCCTTGATAATAGAAACAATTTTAGAGATCACGTGATAGAATTTTGCAAGACAAACAGTCTATTCATTGGAAATACCTTTTCTCAACATAAACGGTGACTATATGCATGGACCTCAACAGATGGAATATACAGGAATCAAACTGACTACATCTGTGGAAAGAAACAATGGAAAAGCTCAATATAATTCATCAGAACAAGGCCAGGGGCCTACTGAGGAACAGAGCATCAGTTGCTCACATGCAAGTTCAAGATGACGCTGAAGAAAATTAGAACAAGTCTACAAGAGCCAAAGTATGACCTTGGGTATATTCCACCTGAATTTAAAGACCATCTCAAGAATAGATTTGACCATTGAACACTAATGACCAAAGACCAGATGAGTTGTGGGATGACATCAAGGACATCATACATTAAGAAATTAAAAGATCGTTAACAAGACAGCACAGAAAGAAAATACCAAAATGGATGTCAGAAGAGACTCTGAAACTTACTCTTAAATGTAGAGTAGCTAAAGCAAATGGAAGAAATGATGACATTAAAGAGTTGAAAAGAAGATTTCAAAAGGCAGCTCGAGAAAACGAAGTAAAGTATTATAATAAAATATGCTAAAACCTTGAGTTAGAAAAACCAAAAGGGCAGAACAGACTCGGCATTTCTCAAGCTGAAAGAGCTGAAGAGAAAAGTCAAGCCTCCAGTTGCAATATTGCAGGATTCTATTGAAAGATGCAAGAAGTACCGAAAGCAGATGGAAGAAATACACAGTCACTGTACTAAAATGAATTGGTCAGTGTTCAACCATTTCGTGAGGTAGCTATGATCAAGAGCCGATGGTATTGAAGGAAGAAGTCCAAGATGCACTGAAGGTACTGGCAAAAAACCATGCTCCAGAAATTGATGGAATATCAATTGAGATGTTTCAACAAACTGCATCAATGCTGGAAGTGGTCACTTGTCTATGACAAGAAATTTGGAAGATAGCTACCTGGCCAACCAAGTGGATCCATATTCATGCCCATTTCAAAGAAAGGTGATCCAACTGAATGTGAAAATTATCAAACAGTATCATTAATATCACACACAAGTAAAATTATGCTGAAGATACTCCAAAAACAATTGCAGCAGTCCATCAACAGAAAACTGTCAGAAATTCAAGCCAGATTCAGAAGTGGGATGTGGAACCAGGGGTATCATTTTTGATGTCAGATGGATCTTGGTTGAAAGCAGAGAATACTAGAAAGATGTTTACCTGTGTTTTATTGACTATGCAAACACATTTGACTGTATGGATCATAATCAATTATGGATACATTGCAAAGAATGGGAATTCCAGAACACTTAACTGTGCTCATGAGAAACCTGTACATAGACCAAGAAGCAGTCGTTTGAACGGAACAAGGGGATACTGCATGGTTTAAAATCCAGAAAGGTGTGCATCAGGGATGTATCCTTTCACCATACTTATTCAATCTGTATTCTGAGCAAATAATCCGAGAAGCTGGACTATATTAAAAAGAACACAGCATCAGGATTGAAGGAAGACTCAATAACCATCTGTGATATGTAGATGACACAACTTTGCTTGCTGAAAGTGAAGAGGACTTGAAGTACTCACTGATGGAGATCAAAGACTACAGCCTTCTGTATAGATTACACCTCAACATAAAGAAAACAAAAATCCTCACAACATGACCAACAAGCAACATCATGATAAATGGAGAAAATATTGAAGTTGTCAAGGATTTCATTTTACTTGGATCCACAATCAACCCCACGGATGCAGCATTAGGCAAATCTGCTGCAAAAGACCTCTTTCAAGCGTTAAAAGGCAAAGACGTCACTTTGAGGACTAATATGCGCCTGACCCAAGCCATGGTATTTTTAAACACCTCACATGCATTTGAAAGCTGGACAACAAATAAGGAAGACTGAAGAAGAATTGATGCCTTTAAATCGTGGTGTTGGTGAAGAATACTGAATATACCATGGACTGCCAAAAGAACAAACAAATTTATCTTGGAAGAAGGACAGACAGAATGCTCCTTAAAAGCAAGGATGGTGAGACTTCATCTCACATACTTTGGACATGTTATCAGGAGGGACCAGTCCCCAAAGAAGGACATCATGCTTGGTAAAGTAGAGGGTCAGTGAAAAAGAGGAAGACCGTCATCAAGATGGATTGACATAGTGGCTGCAACAATGGGCTCAAACAGCAACGATTTTGAGAATGGTGTAGGACCATGCAGTGCTTTTTCAGTTGTACATTGCGTAGCTGAGGCGGAACTGACGCGATGGCACCTGACAACAACAACATTCTGCTTATACTCATTTTCTGGCAAAGGTCTGAAAGCTAATGAAATATGTGTTGTTTTTAAATAGCTACTGTCCTTCGCCACCAAGAAGCTGCAGCGAAAATTCGCTTCAAATATTATAAATTATATATTGTTCACCTTGATCTCAGTCAAACTGATTATGTTTGCTTCTCTTGAAATAAAGACATCTTTTTTAATTTGGGGCCGGAGTCATTTTCTTTTAGAAGAAATAAAATCAAGAAACAAACCAGATGTAGAGTCTCCATTACTTACTGCAGGTCCTCATTCATCTAAATCAGAAGACCGCCATCTGGGAAAGTAGGATCCGTCTTACCTGCTGGGTCACCAAGATGGTTAGTCCAAGATTTTTGGATCCAGAAGTACGACCTCTTCTGGGATTCTCTCTTCTTCTCTGAGGCTTTACTTGGGCGTCATTCTCCACCCCCACTCAGCAGTACCAGAGAATTCTACACCAAACAGCAAAGGAAAGCTTCGAGAAATAAAATCTCTCATTTTAATAGAAAGGACAAAACCGATCTGAACCCATCTAAATCATTCAGGCCAGTCATAAAATTGGGCTGAATGTGAAAGAGATTGTCAACCTACGCTAGTTGGCACTGTGTACTAAACACCATGCCAAAACATATACAGAGAGAATTTACTATAACGTGTTACATCAGAGACACAAGAGTAGCAATAACTGAAAATTATTCCCAAAGGAAGTTAAATTAGCAGCCCTTTTATAGTGATATATAAGCAATTTGAAAGCTATGTTGTCAAATCCTTACTCTCTTCTCAAAATAGCTCTAAAGCCTGTGTATAATTCAGAATTCTCTTGGTTGCTAGTGAAAGAAATCCATTTCAAACCAGTTTAAGTAGGCCAACTCATAAACCCAAGGAGACGATGCAACCAAACAGCAGGATATGCGGGGCTGTAACCAACCAGCTCTCCTCTCTTCTCCTCTCTTCTCTTCCTGTGCCCTCCTCCCCCTCCATCCCCCACCTTCTGACTTCATCCTCTCCCACTGGCTTTCTCCAGCTGGCAAAAAACATGACTGCTGGCAGCAGTCATAGTATACATTTTATATGTCCTATGCTCTCCACTACCAGAGACAGCACTTCTAACCAGCTCTCAGTTTGCAAATTTAAAGATACTAGGAAGGGCTGAAGGAGCCCTGGTGGTGCAGTGGTTAAGTGCTGGACTGCTAACCAAAAGATCAGCAGTTCAAACCCACCAGCCGCTCCATGGAAGAAAGATGTAGCAGTTTGCTTCCGTAAAGATTATAGCCTTAGAAACCCTATGGGGCAGTTCTACCCTGCCCTATAGGGTCACTATGAGTCAGAATCAACTCGAGAACAATCGGTTTTTGGTTTTAGGAAGGGCTGAATGGCCGTGCGCTGGTCAGGAGGGCAGCTCTGTACAGGGATTTGGCCACAGAATTCTGGCCTTAAAAACAGAGCAGTTCCCAGAGAAAGGAGGTTAACAGGAAAACTGAAAAAATGCATGTCCACTACAATCTGATTCCATTTTGTAGTAAAGGTCAAAAGCACTTTGGGGGAAAGTTCAGGTTGTTTTTCTCAACCTGGTGATATTTTTTAATTTCTTCATTTTAATTTTTTGTGCCCTGACTCCAAATCTTTAACATCTGTTTGTCCCTTATTTTATGAGTTTAACCAAGTTAATGATTGGCATTTTCTTAAGCTAGAGTTTATTCTATTTTTACCTACTGGAAACAACCCCTACTTTGTTTGCAAGATGAGAAAGCATTTTTTTTTTCAAGGAAAAAAAAAGGATCAAACAAGCATACTCCCAGAAACTGACATGTTTTATTCTTTTAAAGAAAGCATCAGAGAGAGAAACCTACATGTAAAATATATGATAAATAAATCAATATCTTTCTACATGGAATGTTGTTCTAAGGCAAAATGGGTCAATAGATGCTCTAAAATCATAAATCAGTGGCTCATACGCTTCCTTGAGCTGTTCTTCCTCTCTCTCACCCACTCACTCACTGTCTTACTTCTGAGGCAGACTAAATAAATATATATACAAGGGAAATTTCTCTCTATTGCACTAATAATAATACTTGGGGAACACATTAAGATAGACAAAATCTCTCGGCATTCACTTGTTAAATATACCTGAATTGGTTTCTATATCTTCACTTTTAATAATTCATTACACACATTTCTATGTATATATATTTTTGCAGAATTGATTCTCCATCACTAATGAAATCTAGATAGTAATATAGACATTCTGTCCCAAC
>NW_004443946.1:910106-911928 GCF_000243295.1 Trichechus manatus latirostris
CAATAGAATGTATTTAATATATTTAAAGTGTCTCAACAGAGACTCACATTTTTAAGAGAAAGTAGAGAAAATGAAACAAATATTTCCAAATAACTCTTTTTTTAAAATCTAAGGAGAGAGTATAGGGGTGGTATTCATCATCAGATGCCAAAACCACTCCTTCATGGCTTGTTGGAAAAGAGGACAGTCAGACTCTGAGGAATAAATGTTCCAAGGACAAACACCAATTCATCTCTCACTCATATAGCAATTATGTTGCTTTTAGACTATCGCATATGAGATCCCTTGACAAGTGGGCACTATCACTGCACCAAGGGAAAATTCTCCCCAAGTCAATGTTACCGAAAAAAAAAAAAAATCAAACCAAAGCTGCTGCAGTTGAGTTGATTCCAACTCATAGCGACCCTGTAGGACAGAGAAGAACTACCCCATAGGGTTTCCAAAGCTGTAATCTTTATAGAAGCAGACCGCCACATCTTTCTCCCTCGGAACAGCTGGTGGGTTCGAACAGCCAACCATTTGGGTTAGCAGCGAGTGCTTAGCCACTGTGCAGCAGGGCTCCTAATCAGTGTTACAGGGCCTGTCAATTACAGATCTTTCTCAAGCACCCTTATGATCCCAGAGAAATTAGCAACTGAGTGGGTAGGTACAAGACTGGGCATCTGGTGACCCCAAGAGTCTAGTAACAAGGCACACTGGAAATGCAAAGGGTGAGGTTGGAGTATGAACAATGCCAACAGTTTTTTAAAATGAAGGTTTTTAACATTTTAGCGTAAGGGAGCTTAAAAGCTCTGACATTCAATTTGAATTCAAAGTGATACTCTATAACAGCACTGTCCAACTGAAATATAATGCAAGTCACATATCTGATTTACATTTTCTAAAAGCGACATTAAAAAAGGGTAAAAAGAAACACATTAAATTAATTTTAATATTACATTTGATTGAACCCAATATATCTAACATATTATCATTTCAACATGCAATAAGTATAAACAATTGTTGAGATAATTTGCTCTTTTTCTCATACTGTCTTTGAAATCGAGCGTGTATTTTACACTTACAGCACATCTCAATTTGAGTTAGACACATTTCAAGTGTTCAATAGCTACATGTGGCTAGTGGCTACTGTATTAGACAATACAGCTCTATAGGCACCCCCAAGAACATTCATTCATTCAATTAATATTTAACAAGTGACTACTCTATGCCAGACACTGTCCAAGACTAAAGATGCAGCAGTGAGAGGAGCTAATACATCTCTGCTTTAATAGAGCTTATCATCTTGGCAAGGACACAAATATTAAGCAAATACATATTCAAATATTTGTGTTAAAGTGTGATAAGGGAAACGTATATAGTGCTGCAAGAATATATAAGAGTCTGGGCCTAACAGTAAAGGTGGGAGAAGTCAAGGGAATATGCATGAAGGAAGTGACATTTAAGGAAATGACATTTAATGTAAGTTTGAAGGATGAATAGATGTTGATCAAACTTAGAGGCTGAGTCCAGAGCATCTTCATCATGTAAAGACACTGAGTAATGAAAACAGACCCAAAAAAAGAAACCTGAAAAGTGTCCAGGGAAGTCAGAGGAAAAGAAATAGAAAAGTGATGGGACAAGGAAGCCAAGAAAAGAGTGTTTTCTAGAAAGAGGAAACGAATGGTAAGTACGTGCAAACCTCATAAAACATCAAGTAAGATAAGAACTGTCCATCGGATTTATAAATGCGGCAACTTTGTAAGAGCAGCTTCAGTGTTCAGAAGTGGAGAGAGCATGTATATTAGTTTTCGAAGACTGCCATAACAAAGTACGAGAAAGG
>NW_004443946.1:918374-919244 GCF_000243295.1 Trichechus manatus latirostris
CAAACTAAACTTTGCCCTTGGGCCTAACTTACCAAGTCAAGACAACTAGTACATTGCCAAAGCCATGAGAACCAATTGTCCTGTACCGAGCTTTGCCTGGCGTGAGTGGGTCTCAGCTCTGGCTTCATATTAGAATCACTTGGTGAGGCCTTAAAAATCCAGATGCCCAAGCAGCATCCTTATTAAATCAGAATTTCTGGGGTATATTACTAATGTCCTCAGTTTTAGTCCTGTATCCTAGGAACATCCTCAGTCCCTAGTTGGTCAGCCTAGTGCTAAACTCGGGTTTGTCAATAACCAAATTTCAACCCTATTGAAAAAGAGGCTCTTATCATGCTTCTTACACTTGCCATTAACAAATCATCTCAAATAAAAAAATCCATCATTTCTCACTACATATATTCTATTCATTCCGTATCTCATTCCCTATTCAGAGGACTCAGGGATACAAATCCAAGACCCACGAGCAAAAGAGCATCATGAATTAGAAGCCCTAAATGTTTTTTAATTGACCTTGGAGAAGAAATTACCTAAAAAGTTAAAAATGAAATTTGGTGAGCATTTATTAAAAGCGTACTATCTGCCAAGCATAGATCCAAATGCTGTGGATACAAAGATGAATAAGAAGAGAAG
Organism: Trichechus manatus latirostris; assembly: GCF_000243295.1. NCBI lineage: Eukaryota > Metazoa > Chordata > Mammalia > Sirenia > Trichechidae > Trichechus > Trichechus manatus. Next base: position 919,008 of record NW_004443946.1, read on the forward strand.
TTTACATTAAGAATGTTCACAGTCTAGGAGCACCATAACAGCCAAGGGAGAAAAGGGAGAGAACCAAGGGAAACAGAAAGAAAATGAAGGGGTAGTTTTTTTTTAAAAAAAAAAAAAAAAGTAGGCCAAGAAAATAAATTTGCAATTTTATGCTAGAATTATGAACTTATAACCTTTATAGGAAAATACATACTTGCTCAAAATAAAAATGTTAAGCCTAGGGGAACAAAGATAGAA
>NW_004443946.1:921697-923412 GCF_000243295.1 Trichechus manatus latirostris
AAGTCTGTCAGGCTATCAGAAAAGTCTCAAGAAAGGTAAGAACTAGCTCTGCCTCTTGCAGGGACATTTTCTGACCATATTCTTCTGCATTTTCATAGAAGTAAACCCTTTTTCTTCTACTGCTTTTTTCAATCCCTAGATTGCCAGCATTATTCAGCTGTGGCAACACCTGTCAGCACTGCTGCCACACATCATTTGCAATTCCTCTACCTCTTAGCAGTTTACTCTTTTCCCAAGATACCTTGCAGGAAGGGGAAAAATGAAAAGGTTAAGAAAAATTTTTGCTCTGCAGCAGCTCCAGGGCACTTCCAACTCTGAGAGGTGCATTCACACCATTATGCTAACAAACAAACAAAGAAGACAATCTTTGTTTTCCCAGAGCTCATTAAAAAAAGAAGAGAAACAAAAGCATCACAGAATTAGATGTCACTGAAAATATTTCATTAATTAAAGACGAGTAGGCATTAGGCTCCAACAGTTTTCTTCCCTGAGATGACACTGATAACTTGATACCAAAAGGGAGAGGAATAAATGAACCTACCCTCTCCCCAGGCAATGGCATACCCAAAAGTAAAAAGAGAGGCAGGACAGAAACAAGACAGAAAATGGAATTTATAAAATAAAGAAGCATTACTGGAAACCATCTTCATTGTGCTTAGCTATTGGAAAGCATAGGGCACGAGGTACTTTTTAGACAGCTATAGACATTTACATTTGAAGGTAACCAATGACCAGTAAAAAGATGCTTAGTTAAATTAACCTGGCTTTCAGTTACCACTGCGATGTAATTAATTATCTCTGTCGCCAAAATCAGTATTTGTTGTTGTTGTCGATCTTTTGTTGATGGGATCTTACAAAGGAGGTATCAGCAAGACTCTTTTAACCCTTTGTGGCCCTCTAACTGAAAATGCCAGAGTCTAGTACAGTAATCTCCCACATGGGGTACACAAACCCCCAGAAGTGTGCAAGATAATCCTTTGGAGTCCTGGGGAAAAATATTAGGAAGTTGTCACTCCCATCCTCACAAGAAAAAAGCTGAACAAGCTGAAACTCAACAACTCTTCTTAGATCCATCAGTGAATTGAAGTCACAGGGAAAACTGCTGCCCTCCAAACTGGAGAGACAGACAGAGAGACATATACAGAGAATTGTGCCCCACGGGGAACAGACACCCAAAAGTAAAGGCCTAGAGTGCTGCAGCTAGAGCCAGTATATCTAGGAACCCTTTAAACTGCTATTAAGCAATTTCTGGAGGCTCAGTGCGGACTAGCTTGAGAGTGAAAAACTACGTGGGGACCAGTCTGAAGGGGCTCCCCTCATTTTTATGAGTTTTACCTCCAGGAGCCAAACTGGGTTCTCACTGCGAAAATCCAAGAAAAATCTCCTGGTGCTTCCAGTAGCAGAAGGGGAAAAGTAACAGGTTTCTCTATTCTCCTTAACAAGGCTTTCCACTATTTTACCAGAGTCCGACCTGTGGGAAGGGATTAGCCAACTTCCGCCTCTCTAGCTTTCCTATCAACTGATCTTTTACAAAGGAGCAAAAACATTCAATGGAGAAAGGATACTCTTTTCAACAAACAGGGTTGGAACAACTGGACATCGACATGCAAAAGAATCTAGACGCAGATATTACACCTTTCACAAAGATTAACTCAAAATGGGTCACAGACCTAAATGTGAAATGCAAAACTATACAACTTCAAAAGATAGGAGAA
>NW_004443946.1:923722-926161 GCF_000243295.1 Trichechus manatus latirostris
CCTGGAGTTGGTTCCGACTCACAGCGACCCTATGTACAACAGAACAAAACGCTGCCCAGTACGGCGCCATCCTCACAATCATTGCTATATTTGAGCCCGTTGTTCAGCCACTACGTCAATCCATCTCATTGAGGGCCTTCCTCTTTTTCACTGACCCTCTACTTTACCAAGCATGACGTCCTTCTCCAGGAAATGGTCCTTCCTGACAACACGTCCAAATTAGATGAAGCGAAGTCTCGCCATCCTCGCTTCTAAGTATTCTGGCTGTACTTCTTCCAAGACAGATTTGTTCCTTCTTCTGGCAGTCCATAGAATATTCAGTATTCTTTGCCAACACCATAATTCAAAGGCATCAATTCTTCTTTGGTCTTCCTTATTCATTGTACAGCTTTCACATGCATATGGGGCAATTGAAAATACCATGGCTTGCATCAGGCGCATCTTAGTCCTTAAAGTGACATCTTTGTCTTTTAACACTTGAAAAAGGTCTTTTGCAGCAGATTTGCCCAATGCAATAAGTCGTTTGATTTTTTGACTGCTGCTTCCATGGGGGTTGATTGTGGATCCAAGTAAAAATGAAATCCTTGATACCTTCAATATTTTCTCCATTTATCATCATATTGCTTACTGGTCTAGTTGTGAGGATTTTTGTTTTCTTTATTTTGATGTGTAATCCATACGGAAGGCTGTAGTTTTTAATCTTCATCAATAATGCTTCAAGTTCTCTTCACTTTCAGCAAGCAAGGTGGTATCATCCGCATATCGCAAGTTGTCAATGAGTCTTCCTCCAATCTTGATGCCGAGCTCTTTTCCATTTAGTCTAGTTTTTTGGATTATTTGCTCAACATACAGATTGCCAGGAATGACAAATTGAAGAGGAACGATGTCAAATTCATCATCAAAAAGAACATTTTAAGATATCTGCTGAAGTACAACGCTGTCAGTGATAGGATAATATCCACACACCTACAAGCAACAGCAGTTAATACGACTACTATTCAAATTTACACACCAACTGCTAGTGCCAAAGATGAAGAAACTGAAGACTTTTACCAACTTCTGCAGTCTGAAATTGATCAAACATGCAGTCAAGACGCGTTGATAATTATCAGTGATTGGAATGCGCACGTTGGAAACAAAGAAGGATGGGTAGCTGGAAAATATGGCCTTGGTGATAGAAACAATGCTGGAGATCACATGATAGAATTTTGCAAGACCAATGACTTATTCATTGAAAATACCTTTTTTCAACAACATAAAGGGTGACTAAACATGGGGACCTTACCAGATGGAAAACACAGGAATCAAATCGACTACATCTGTGGAAAGAGAGGATGGAGAAGCTCAATATTATCAGTCAGAATAAGGCAAGGGGCTGACTGCACAACAGACCATCATATGTCATTAGGGAATTGCAAATGAAAACAACAGTGAGGTATCACTACAAACCTACTAGAATGGCTAAAATCTAAAACACTGACTACCCCAAATGCTGGTGAGGATATGAAGCAACAGGAACTATCATTCATTGATGGTGGGAATGCAAAATGATACAGTGGTACAGCTGCTTTGGAAGACAGTCTGGCAGTTTCTTACAAAGCCAAATATAAGCTTACCATACAAGCCAGCAATTGTGTTCCTAGGTATTTACCCAAATGAATTGAAAATCTATGACCACACGAAAACCTGCGTATGAAAGTTCATAGCAGCTTTATTCATAATTGCCAAAAATTGTAAGCAACCAAGATATTCTTCAATAGGGGAAGAGATAAATTGTGATACATTGATACAGTGCAGTATTTCAGCAATAAAAAAAAATAAGTTATCAAGGCACAGAAAGACATAGAGAAACCTTAAATACCTATGGCTTAGTGAAAGAAGCTAGTCTTAAAATACTACATACTGTATGATTCCAACTATATAATATTCTGGAAAAGAAAACTATAGAGACAGTAAAAAGATCAGTGGTTGCCAGGGGTTGGGGGAAGAGGGTCAAGGAGGGAAAGAATGAATAGGTGGAGTACAGGGGAGTTTTAGGGCAATGAAACTATTCTTCATGATACTGTGATGTTGGATACATGACATTATGCATTTGTTAAAACCCATAGAACTGTGCAACACACAGAATGAACAATACCATAAGCTATGGACTTTAGTTAATAATCACATATCGATTCATCAGTTGTAACAAATGTACCACACCAGTGTTAAGATGTTAATCACAGGGAAAACTGTAGGCAAGGGGAGAGGTAATATTTGGGAACTCTCTGTACATTCTGCTAAATTTTTCTGTAAGCCTAAAACAACTCTAAAAAATAAAGTCAATTAAAAACATTAGGATATTTATGTTTATTTTTTAATCTATAAAAAGGAAGAGAAATTAAGCTCTACTAATACCTAACCTAAAAAGTTCGTGTGTAGTGCAAATGGTTAAGTACT
>NW_004443946.1:927180-929116 GCF_000243295.1 Trichechus manatus latirostris
CTAACAGTTTAAGAATTAATGAAGCATACTTAAGTACATTTCTCACAGTTAAAAATGCAATTAATATTTTAATGAGAGGAAAAATATTTTGTAACCAGAAAAAAATAAAGTACCTTTTCAAAGTGTTTATATTCTATCTCATCTTTTTAATCCATGCAAGTGTACGGAACACCATCTCAAATAATATACATTTACTTTTTTTTTTTTCATTTAGCAATGAGGCCGGATTTTTTGTGTTTTATTCCTGCTATATTCCCAGCTCCTAGGACAGTGTCTGGTACATAGTATAGTAAACATCTTTTGAATGAAATCTTACAAAAAAAACTGAAGAGTTGTTTCAAAATGCTTGAAAGGACAAGGAGAAACTATATTCTTTTATTGAAACTTTATTGAGCATTTACTAAGTATAAGGCACTGTTCTTGATTCTTTGAAGAAATACAAATATTAACAAAACAGAACTTCCTGAAAAAGTTTATGATTCAATATGAGATACAAACACAAATTATTATAATACCCAGTAGGCTATATACATTAAGCACCACAGAAGAGGTGCTATCATAGGGGAGTCTGGAGCAGAAAGAATCCACTTCTGTGTGAATGGGGAGAGAAAGTCAAAGAAGTGGAACATCAGGAATGATTTCAGAGAAGAAAATATATGAACTAACTCTTAAAGGTAAAATTTAGTTCCTAAATTCAAACAAGTCACACATTATATAAAACCAAAAAACCAAACCAGTTGCCATTGAGTCAACTTTGACTCATGGTGACCCCATGTGTGTCAAAGGAGAACTGTGCTCCATAGGGTTTTCAGTGACTGATTTTTCACAAGTAGCTCACCAGGCCTCTCCTCTGAGATACCTTGAGTGGATACCTACCTCCAACCTTTCGCTTAGCAGCTGAGCATGATAACCATTTGCACCGCCCAGGGATTCCACACATTATGTGCTGTGATTTACTTTTCTCTAAGATGATTTTCAGTTTTTCCCTCTCCCCACTTCACAGAGAGACAAAGAAAATTAATTTATAAACTTTATTTTTCTTAAGGAATCTAGAGTATCTTAGAAGTCTAGAAATTATTAGAATTTCAACTAAGGTTCTTTCATTCAAAAACAGAGAAATGTGATCAACGATAGCAAGGGACATTGTCACATGGGTGGTTCATTTCAGAGGAGAAAAAGTGTGAGCTTAGTGACAGGGTTGCACCCAGCGTATGAATGGGGGAAAACAACATGGTTGTTTGATTTTAACACCAATAGTTTCTTTCAGCAAATGTCACATTCCTGACAGGTGTGTATTTCTTGCTATGCCATTCAGTCCCTTAAAAGAGAATAACAAAAAAAGTCAAAATCCCATGAATCTTTATTAATCTTTGACTCAAACATCACCCCAAGAATCAGAACACCAGATATCACATCTTTCAGGGATTTCCTCCCCCAAGTATTTCAAATTCTTATATACCAAATGGAAAGAAGCAATACAAATCCAGAATTACCAGGTTTATACCTGCTAGCATTTTTCTCATTCTACTATTTTATGCCTGTGATCATAGCACCTGCTGGTTCAGAAACACTGAAAGACCAGGATCAAGAGTTCTTCCAATTATTTAGCAGCTAGCTTAAAATAGATGTCTGACAAGAGATTCTGCTTAGAAGAATAAAGCAAAAATATCTTTCATAGTTTAGAAATGCATAACTTTCCAACAGCAGGCAGTGGTGGGACAGAGGTAGTGAGGATGGCAACCCATAGGCACCTTGAGGTTATAACTGGAGTTGTGTCTTTCATTGCTGATGGTTAATATCAAACATGGCAAGAAAAGAGGACTTCCCCACACAAGGCATCAAAAGAGGACTGAGGTTCCGGCAAAATGGCGCTCTAGGCAGAAGCACCACACCGTCCCTCCACAGCAAAGATCCAAAAAACTAAGCCGAACAGAGA
>NW_004443946.1:938146-939164 GCF_000243295.1 Trichechus manatus latirostris
TGAAGAAACGTGTCTTGGGGCAAAGCTTTGATTATACGACAAGGATCTTTATCAGTAGTCATGAAAGTCACTTATCTACAAGTGTCCTTCAGAAGAAGGGCAAAGATAGATGTTATGTAGACCGCCACAAAACTCAAAAGAAACTAATTTGGTTTGCCAACTCCTTTTGTAACCAGGCTCAATTTGTAATTTCTCATTGATTCAGAAGCATTTCACAGATTTTTGATCAGTTCCGGATGTCCTTTTGAACCAACTCTGATGCCCAGAGCCAAGGAGTTAATTCTCATGTGTTTTACATGACACTCAAGAGGTTAATGATGAAGCAGGTATTGCACATTTCATTTCCAGGAGGAGATAGACATCTCCCTCACAGTCCATGGGGATAATAGAAGGCAAAAGAAAGATCTGATCTCCATGTCACTGTTGATGAAGTGAATATCCTGAATGGATATTCTGTGGCAGTCGAATGAGACAACACAGCTCACAGCGGAAATTTGAAATATGCCGAGTTACTGTGGAAGAGGAGATTCAAAACTGCTTTTGTTTATTTTCTCATTTCCAAGAGCTTTTATGCCATTTCTCCAAATATGAAACGTTCCTTGTCTCCCCACTACCACTTCTTAAATGCGTGGCAGGAATTCTAACTGAGAACAATCATTCCGGCCCGGAATAAGCATCTGAATTTGGCTTCTGTATACAAACACTGTCCGTGGAAACTTGCTTCCATTCTTATGCCCTTTGCTCTCTTGTCACCAGATAGAAATGGCCTTGATACCTCTCAACACACAGGCTGCAGGAACATCAGTGCACAGACCCAAATGAGTTGTTCAGTAGCTTTTGTATAATTCATTTCATTTGGAAAAGCAGACTTCAGGCACAGTTTAGAAGCAAACGTGCAACACAGCTCCAATAGAAGTAAAGAGTGTTGCCCAGGGAAATATCACAATTCATTTTTATTAAAATCCTTCACTGGGAAGAGTCTAGCTTCCTTTACATTTAGGCTGATGTCTTTCAAGCC
>NW_004443946.1:940806-942301 GCF_000243295.1 Trichechus manatus latirostris
GCTAGTTACACCACCATCACTAGAACCTATACCTGTGATGTGAAGCAGACAGAGAAAAAGATGGGATGCTCTTCCCAGTTAGGAATGAGCCCCGTAGATCTTTCTATTCCCAATGGCTAGCAGAATATAAGCAATAAATGTGTATTGGTAATGAAGAGGCCTATGTTTTACAATCTAAAGTCCTATAAAGACTAGAGACCTGATCCATCCTTTCTCTTCCCAGGATTTTATTTGTTCTGGAAAATAATAGAAGTTTACTTACAGATTTTAATAAATCACCTATGAGAGGTTTAGGGTCTCTATGAGTCAGAATCAACTTGACAGTAACGGGTTTTTTGGTATGGTATCAAGAATGAGAGACACCACCCATTTGACAGCTTGTTGTACTGCAGTGGCTTGCATGTTGCTATGATGCTGAAAGTTATGCCACCAGTATTTCAAACACTCACAGGGTCACCCATGGTGGATAGCAGAGCATCCAGACTAAAACAGACTGAGAAGAAAGACTGGTGATCTATTTTCAAAAATTAGCCAATGAAAACCTATGGAGCACAAAAGAATATTGTCCAACCTAGCGCTGGAAGATGAGCCTCCTAGGTTGGAAGGCACTCGAAATACACAGTGGCTACAATGGACTTGAGCATACCAATGATCATGAAGATGGCACAGGACCAGGCAAATGTTTCATTCTGTTATACATGGGGTTGCTATGAATCAGATCCAACTCAACAGCAACTAACAACAACATCAAGAATGAGAGCCTCCCACTACAATTACATTGATTCATACCTATAGCCCTTGTTGCTCCAAACCAGGGGCTGGCAAACTACAGCCCATGGGCCGGATCCAACCTGCCACCTTTTTTTGTAAATAAAGTTTTATTGGAGCACAGCATGCCCATTTACTTACTGATTATCTATAGCTGCGTTTGCACTACGGTGGCAGAGCTGAGTAGCTGCCACAGAGACTTTATGGCCCTTTACAGAAAATGTAGAAATACCTGCTTTAAACAAGAGAAATACTTGATGATTATATCTAAGAGTAAGTAGAACTATTTGCAGGGCTGACCAAAGGGAAAACAAAACCCATTGCCATCAAGTCAATTCTGACTCATAGCGACTCTATAGGACAGAGTAGAACTGCCCCATAGGGTTTCCAAGGAGTGGCTGGTGGATTAGAACTGCTAACCTTTTGGTTAGCAGCCAAGCTCTTAACCACTGCTCCAACAGGGCTTACAAAGGAACTCTTATAAATCCAAAGACCTCAGCAGAAGAATTTAGAGGTCCTCTCTCTAGATCACTATCATCAACATGACTCAGTCCCAGCAGCATTCAGTTTCTGGGTATTTCTATCCCAGATTTCAAATTCCAGGGAGATAACATCTAATTGGGTAAGTTTGGTTCAGGTGTTCTCAGCCTTGGCTGCACAATAGAATCACCTGGGAAGCTTTTAAAACCTACGGACGCCTGAGTCTCACCTATAATCAACAGAACCC
>NW_004443946.1:943450-944595 GCF_000243295.1 Trichechus manatus latirostris
AATTAAGAGAATAAGCAACTGTAGCCTCTTTCCTTCAGCACTGGGGGCTTAGGTTATTAGAAGATTTTCAACCTCCCTGCCTCTGAAGCAGCCGCACGGTGCCCACTAAAACTGCAACCATTTAGGGCTGGGTGCACACTGTTCAGGGCTTGCACAGTCTCTCTAATAAGATCCATAATGTAGTTTATGGTGCAGTTGAATACGGAGCTATAGGATTTGGAACCACAGTTTATCACTATGAGGGCATTTAAAGAAGCCTCTCCCACATGTTAAGTGAGCCTGAAAAAGGAAAATTCCGATAAAATTTATAAACAGAGGCAAATGGGTTTTGATGATGATGGTGATGATGAGTTGAAATTAAAATGCTGTGCTGACTCATTTTCCTCTGGAATTTAGAAGTAATTTTCTTTTTAGCTTTTATACCACCAACTATTTCAGAGGCTAGCAGGGGCTATTACTTGGTAGTAATGTAGAATATTAGTTTTGGTTGCAAAACAAATTCTTTCCATCTCAAAGAACATACTTGCTCAAAACAACAAAGAGAGAAACACAAAGTTTCTAAATAGGAACAGTATCTTTTTTAAAATACGGTTCTCCTAAATCAAAAATATTAGCACTGTTACGGTGACATTCTTATTAGAGAAGCAAACATCTGGCCAAGTCTCTACCATTCCAAATGGGAAGACCCTGTAAAAGATGAGCAGGGACCTGTTCAGCAAAGTGGACAGCCTTTTTTTTTTTTTTTTTAATTTCTCATGTTGATAGATGTATGGGCCATGCCTTAACCAGGACTTTGAATGGCTTCATTCAGGTTCAAACCCCTGCTGAGAATTTGCATTTCTAACAAGTTCCCAGGTGATGTTAATGCTGCTGTTAGGGACCAATTCTGAGAACCACTAGTAGAGCAGTGGTTCTCAAAATTTAATATACATAAGAATCACCTGGGGATCTTGTTAAACTGTAGATTCTGTTTCAGTATATCTGGGGTGGAAATGCAAATTCTCAGCAGGGGTTTGAATCAGAACAAACCTATTCAAAGCCATGGTCTTAACACATTTCTTGTACAATTAGCAAGAGTATTTTTGCAGCTTGGAAACCAGAGATAAAATTAATATATTGATTGATACCCACAACAGCCTCTCAGG
>NW_004443946.1:950081-952265 GCF_000243295.1 Trichechus manatus latirostris
ATAATGGTAGAACAGGCACAAGGTAGACATTTCCATTACAAATGGGAGAAATTGGAGGGAAAGAAGAGATGACAGCCACCAAGCAAGTCCAAACCCCAGCAGAAGAAATTACATTAGCTCTCAAGGCTTGAAAATAATCCTCTCTTCTCTGAGACCATCTAGGTAATGGTCCTGCCCTTTAGACTCTGGGTGTTGGCCATGCCCTCTGGATTCTGGGAGGAGACCCCTCAGCCCTGGGCTTTCAGCTTTACCATCCAGGCCCACTGGGACAACAGCTCTACTCCCTTGGCTTTGGATGGCCCCATTCTCCTAGTCCATCTGAGTTGTGACCCCTCCCCCTTGGCCCAGGTAGGCCCTGTTCTTCTGCCCCTTGGGCATGGCAGCCCTGCCCCCTCAGATTTGGGCAGCAGCCCCACCCCCTTGGCACACCTAATGGTAGACCCACACTCCAGAACTGAGTCGGCAAAAATCCAACTCTTTGAAATCTAGGAGGCTGTAGCCAAACCACATCCTTTGAGATTCAGGAGACTGTGGCCCCATCCAGTGAAACCAAGAAGGCCTGCTTCCCATGCTCCATCCAATAGTTCTACTGATCTCAGAGCTGCTCCAGGAATGGTTCTTTTCTTTTCTTGGAGGACAACAGATGTAGCTCCTTTTGCCTGTTCCTGCCTGTGGAATTCCAAGATGCAGACAGCATTCTTTCCTTTGGCCCTGTCTCTGACCCCTTGAGTCTAAGCTGATGGGTTTTCTGCTGTTGTAATTGGTTAGATCCATCAGTCACAGGCTTAATATCTTCAACAAAAGACTGTGTAGCCACATCCTTGGTGAAAATTCTAGGACACATGTCCTTAGTTTGAACAACAGAATTGTCCAAATCCTTAAGCTTTGTTTTCATTTTGCACAGTTCATTTTGAAGTCTATCTCTTTCCTGTCACGTTTGACTATATGCAGCAAGGAGAAACCATGCAGCCCCTTTAAGATCTTGCTTAGAAATCTCATCAGCCAAATATCCAAGTTCATCACTTACAAGTTCTACCTTCCACCACACATTTGAACATAATTCAGACAAATTCTTTGCCACTACATTGAAAAACATCACAGTGGCGGGGTCTGAACTCCTCTAACTTCACGATGAAGGAGAATCAAGATCCACAGATTCCTATGAACTGGAGGTCAGACATGCCTCCTCTCTCTGCCATCTTTACCTATTCTGACACCAACTGTCCTTCCCATGGCACTCTTTATTTCTCTGCCGGGTTCGATAATTCATTGCAATGGCACAGAACTCACAGACAATACTCAGGATTATGGGGTTTATTAGACAAGTAACAGGTTACAATTCAGGTTCAGGAATGCTCAGGATACAATTCTTCCATCAGGACAGCCTCTTCCCAGCCATGCTTGCAGGCATACCCCTCTCTGGCTCCTGGGCCTCTGACCTGCTAGGGCAAGTGTTACAAAACTCTTTTAGCTATGCCAATCAGTGCCAAAAGTCACCCCACTCCACCCGTAAGCTTTGGCCCAAAGATACTCAACTCTGTCTCCATGAGTCAGCAAACCTAGCTCTACCAAGTGCATGGAGGCACCCTACTCCACCAGCAAAGGCACTCAGCTTTCTCACTCTATAGGCTGGGAAGCTCATCATGCCATCTCCTGCTGCTGGTCTCCACTGCCACCATTTCTTTGCCACCATGTCTTGCCATCTTCAATGTTACAGCTCTGTCTCTCTCTGTCTCCTGGTTCCAGGAGCTTCTCAGCACAAGGATCTGAGGTCCAAAGGATGCTCTCCATCCCTGGCTGTTCTTCCTTGGTGGTGGTGGGATCCTCCCTTTCCCACCTCTGGGATTGCTCATTTCAAGCCTAGCGGGATGGCAAAACTGACCAGTCCCCTTGGTGGACCACAATTACCCTATTCGCATAGTTCCACCCAATCACTTGGGTGGGAGTTACAAGACCATGGCGACAAAGTTCACACAAAAGCGATCCATCACACCACACTGCATAAAAAGCATCGCCCTTCCTCCATTGTCCAATCATATACTCATCTTTTTTTTCAAAGCCTTACCAGAAGCACATTTAACATTCACATTTCTAGCAACATTTTGTTGCTTGCACCATGTATTCTGTAAGATGATAGAGACTTTCTCTATAGCTCTCCTCACTTCCTTCTGAGCCATCACCAGA
>NW_004443946.1:953232-954141 GCF_000243295.1 Trichechus manatus latirostris
GCCCTGCACCTCTGGGCCATCTCCCTCCAGAAACCATTCAGAGGCTCTGCCAAACTGGGGCTGCCAGCAGCCAGATGATTCCTCTCCCTGCAATCTAAGTGAGGAGCAACACAGGCCAGATGGGCTGAGACCAACATCATAATTAAAAGAATCAGGAAAGCACCCCATGAACAGTCCTTAAATGAAGAGACCTGGTCACCATTTGTGAGCACCTAGTTGGTTTTTTCGGTCTAAAGGAATAAGCAGGAAAGAGAGAAAAGCGTCCTTTGGAGAAGGGATCAAGTTAAGGAGAGGAAACCCCTCCAGGACCTTTCACATTATGAATCAGTAGAATCATGGACTGAAAAGAATAGGGTCTTTAAGACCTGGATCAGAATTCTAACTCTGACACATCCTAGCTGGATGAGAGGTCGAGCAGGTTGTAACCTGCCCTTGTGTCCCAGTTTTCCCACACATCAATTAGGGCGATCACATCTGCCTCACAGGGATGCAGTGAGGAGTCATTCGTGGCCTGGTGTGGAAAACTAATACAGTGCTCATAAATGGGATCCTCCCTGTGTCTCAGAGTCTGAATGCCTTCTCCACTCGCTGCTCTGCTTCTCTTTCTTTCAAGCAAATGTACCCCCACATTTTCCCTTATCCTCTTTCTTTTCAACATGCACTCCTGTCCTTGGTCTTTTCCACAGCTTCACCTTAATCTGAAGTGCCCTCACCTGTTTCCTCAAAGGGCCCCCAGATGCCTACCTCTCCCACATGAAGCCCAGGCCACACCCACCATCTCACTCTAAACTTCAAGTCTCCCCACCATACCAGATTCTCCAGTTTCTCAAAGAGCAAGTAAATGTGTGATAACTAATCTTGACAAAAAAGTCTTTAAAATTGTTTCTCATTGATAGAATCTCTTTTAAC
>NW_004443946.1:956150-957396 GCF_000243295.1 Trichechus manatus latirostris
ATCCAAAGCAATGGACTCAAACATAGCAACAATCATGAAGACGGCACAGGACTGGGCAACATTTTGTTCTGTTATCCGTAAGGTCACTGTGAGTCAGAGCCGACCGGACAGCGTCTAACAACAACAACAACACATCAATACGTTAACAAGAATCAGAGCCCCAAGAAGATGAGTGTTAAACCAAAACATTTTGACAGAGAACAATGAAGACTATCCTGAGTTAAAGAGAAAAGACTGAGATGATAGTTCACAAGGGCAGAGAAGGTAGGGAGGGTGCGATCTGGAAAATAAGGAGGTAGTGTTAAGGTACTGGGAACTTTTTGAAAGGCATAATCAAGAAGGGAGGGAAGAAAAACAAGAGGTGGTAGAGACACCTTAAAAACACCCTCATCTATTTTACAATTTCACCAAGGGTAGTAAGCCCTTTACTAGGGGCTCAGGTATGTCTTAATATATAAGACAGGGATAAGCTACCAAGGGGATAATTATTTTTAAAAGTCAGGGATTCATTTCTCAGAGCCACCAAGAAATAAGTCTCTTAGTTTTCAGGTCCATGGTAATCTACCTTTCACACAGTATGAAGAATGTGAATCTTAAACTCAATGGAGAAAAAATAAAACTGAGCTCAAAATATTAGTAATGTGCAAGCTGAAGAAAACCTCACCTACTTGCCCACACCTTGATTCCCAGGTGCCATGTAAACAAGTTTATACTACTGATGTTCAACATACTACCAATAAAAGTTAAAATTTTCAGGGAAATAATTATTCAGCAGTAAGAGAAATGGAGTTTGTATTTGTCAAAACTCTTGTAGGTTGTGACCTTTTCTGTTTCTGGAAGAACTGAAGATACTGAGGGAATTGAGGTATGAAATTAAGAGACTAGATCACTGTGGTGTTTATTGTAACACTAGGCATAGTTACATGTTGGCTGGAAAATGTATACAAAATACCCAAAAAAGGTGAAAGGGAGGGCCAGAAATTTGCTAAGGGGAGATGGCAATGGGGAAATTCACTGTTGATGGAGAATTCCCCTCAGATACAGAGCCCCTGATTGAAATTTCATTGCTTAGCAATTTCAGATTCTTCTATATTAAGCAGGCACCAAACCATTGCAAACCAAGTGCTAAGGAACGTGAAATGTTCTAACAACTTTAAATTGCTCTCCACCACTTATGAAATGACTCCCAATCAACCTCCCATTGCAGAGCCTATTAAGATGGCAGGAATTTTGTGAATATTAAATC
>NW_004443946.1:958491-960257 GCF_000243295.1 Trichechus manatus latirostris
ACCAGACTTAATGGTTTGATTGAGACTCGAGGGACCCCAGAAGACACGGCCCCTGGACTCTCTGTTTGCCTAAAACTAAAACCATTCCCGAGGCCAACTCTTCAGACAAAGATTAGACTGGACTATGAGACATACAATGATACTCATGAAGAGTGTACTTCTTAGCTCAAGTAGATACATGAGACTAAATGGGCAGCTCCTGTCCAGAGGTGAGATGAGAAGGTAGAGAGGGTTGGGAGCTGGTTGAATGGACATGGGAGATCCCAGGTGGAAAGGAGGAGTGTGCTGTCACAGTATAGGGAGAACAACTAGGGTCACAAAACAATGCATATACAAATTTTTGTATGAGAGGCTAACTTGAATTGTAAACTTTCACTTAAGGCACAATAATAAAAAAAAATTTTTTTAAATCCAGGATATATTATGCAGCAGAATCCAAAATTACCATTAATTTTTAAAAACTGTGGCACTAGCAAAGGGGAGGTCTGCATTGGGCTCTGTCTCCAAGCTCCCTGGGGCATGAATTCTCTCTACTTTACTTATTAGACTACAAGACTCCACCACCCATCTGTCAGTTTGTCATAATGTGGTGGCTTGCATGTTGCTGTGATGCTGGAAGCTATGCCACCAGTATTTCATATTCTAGCAGGTTCACCCATGGTAGACAGGTTTAGGCAGAGCTTCCAGACTCAGACAGACTAGGAAGAAAGGCCTGGCAATCTACTTCTGAAAATTAGCCAATGAAAACCCTATGGATCACAACAGAATATTGTTTGATATAATGCTGGAAGATGAATCCCACAGGTTGGAAGGCATTCAAAATGCACAGTGACCACAACACTAATGTCGAACATACCAACTATTGTGAAGATGGTGCAGGACTTGGCAACATTTCATTCTGTTGTACATGAGGTCTCCATGAGTTGAAGCCAACTCAATGGCAACAAGCAACAACAACAACTGTAACACTGACCAAGTGTATGAATACAACTGGACCCATTGGGGTCAACTTTTCTCAGAGAAGCAAGATTCAGATAAACCACCCCACATTTCCCATGATGTATTCCCTGCTTCATACCTCTTTACTTGAATATTAATTTAAAACTGAAGTTTGGGTAGTAGGTGTGGGAGCCACAGGACCTGAGGTTCATGAGGCTGTCTAAAAGACTCTGTGACAGCTCTCCCTCTGCCCCACAAATAGTCCTTGGCTTGAATGGCCTGTAGAAGTTGAACAATGAAATTGCTTCAGGGCAAACACTATTCTTTTACAACACTGCACACAGCTCCCTGTTATTGCACTTGGGACTTACAAAGTGTAATTATACAGGGATCCACAACTAAAGCTGTGTGAAACTGCCAATTTCCACTTCATGGGGTTTCTTAACATAAAATAGCTATATAGTTAAATAGTTCTTAACCTGAAATAGTTAAATTTATGAAGTCATTACCTGCTATTTACTAAGTTGATTCTAGCAATACTGTGTAAGAAACGAATAACATAGAAATTCATTTCTTCAGCTAAATTAAGATCAAAAAGGGAGATGAAATGAAGGGTAGGGAGAATAAATGAGGATGTGACAAATAAATCTCTAAGAAAAAGCCATCACTTTCAAACCTTTGAGCTGCTGGGCAAAGGAGAAGGGACATGAGGAGAAACCAGAGCTATGTACTCAGAAGAAAGCCAGTTTCTCTTCTCATCCTCTAAGTCACTGAAAGCAGCCACATCAGAAATCACATACCAAGAATCAAAAAGTGATCACTTCCAT
>NW_004443946.1:961216-962037 GCF_000243295.1 Trichechus manatus latirostris
GTCTTCTGATAAATTCACGGAAGGACAACAACTTTACCTTAGGTAACTTCATTGGGGTTAAACCAAAACAAAATCCATTGCCATCAAGTCGATTCCAAGTTATATAGACCCTATAGGACAGAGTAGAACTGCCCTATAGGGTTTCCGAGAAGCAGCTGGTGGATTCGAACTGTTGACCTTGCAGCTGATCTCTTAACCACTGGGCCACCAGGTTAGAGATACCAAAACTTTGAGCAGCTCCTGCAATAGCGTAAGTATTTCAACTCAAGCCTCTGACTCCCTGAGTAGAATGGGACAATGAAATAGAAGATTAGAGATACTGAAATGTGGTCAATGAACTACTACTTTTCTAACTGCTCCAAATCTCATCTGTAAACTACGGATAATAATATCTTGCTCATGGCTTGTTGTGAGGATTAAATTAAATTATTTGAAAAATATACGTAAAAGTCTCTGGCACATTGGCTGGAACATGCTTATAAAATGGGGGAAAGCAGATGAGAAAACCAAGAGTCAGGGAAATAAATTGTTTTATATATTTACATATATATATCTTTATTACAACACTTATCACAATATAATTATAATTATCCATTTGTGTGTCTCCTCCATGAAGGCAAAAGTCACACTTGTTCAAATCCCTCGCCTGACAGTGTTTACTTAATACTTAGTAAATATTTGCTGGATTAAGTTATATGTATTTCCTGAGGCCAAAGAACAGTTAAGGGCAGAATGAATACTAGAGCCCAGGTCTCCAGGCTCCCTACCTAATACCTAGAAACCTCAGTGGAGTATAACAGTAACTACTTCTCATCTCCCAT
>NW_004443946.1:962317-964640 GCF_000243295.1 Trichechus manatus latirostris
TCCTAGATTCATACTTCGTACATTCCATGTTCCGATTATTAACGGACGTTTGCGGCTGTTTCTTCTCATTCTGAGTCGTGCCACATCAGCAAATGAAGGTCTCGAAAGCTTGACTTCATCCACATCATTAAGGTCAACTCTACTGTGAGGAGACAGCTCTTCCCCAGTCATCTTTTGAGTGCCTTCCAGCCTGAGGGGCTCATCTTTCAGCACTATATAGACAATGTTGTGGTGCTATTTGTAAGGATTTCACAGGCTAATTTTTTTCAGAAGTAGACTGCCAGGTCCTTCTTCCTAATCTGTCTTAGTCTGGAAGCTCAGCTGAAACCTGTCCACCATGGGTGACCCTGCTGGTATTTGAATACTGGTGATATAGCTTCCAGCGTCACAGCAACACACAAGCCCCCACAGTACAACAAACTGACAGACTCGTGGCGGTAATAGTAGGGAAATACCACATACTTTACATGTGCTTTCTGTATCCTGAAAGTCAAACAGCAACAAGTGGGAAAAACAGAGACAGGACGAATGGGAAAAAAGAATGTGTTGTCTTTTCTGCTCTCACATCTGCAGGCATAGCTGCTGGACCCTTCGGCTACAATTAGTTTTTAACTTCTCAGATAAAATTCTAGAGGACTCACTGAAGAAATGATATCATAACTTTGCTATAGATTTCCATATGTAGGTTCTGGATTTTGTTTTTAATGTTTACTAATAATTCAAATTATGTCTGTAGTATAGCGGCGATGGATAATATTTCCTAAAGCAAATACATTACTAAATTTTTAAAAAATTAAAATCCTGCTAATTCCTGGAAATCATTCCTTATTTAATGGATGTCCATTTTGTAATTCAGCCTCTAAAGTAACAATCTCGAGACACCTCTTCCTTTTAGATCTGTTTCCTATCCATAATTCCAGGTTCATAGAAGAGCCTATAGACATGGCACTAAATGGATTATCCAGACCAGAAAGAATTCTCTTGCTAGCTGCATATTTTTGATTAAATGTATTTGCTGCTTCTAAGCCCACATTTAAAATTGTTAATACACAGGAGGTGTGCTGCAACGCAGACTATACAATGCAAGAGCCACGTCATTCGTATGCATAACTAGAATTGAGATCAAAAGATGCAGTATTTGCTCTTGGGCCTGGACATAGCTTCATAGCGAAAGGTAGGTTTTTGGGTCTTTGATGCAAATAATCAAAGGAAAAAAAAGAAAAAAGAAAACCTATGGTGTTTGATCAGATCTCAGAAGGAAATTAGCCATGGCTGTTCCATTAAATATCTTGGAAAAAACTCATTTTACAGAAACACATAACCTACATTTGATGCTGATTCCAGATGCTGTTGGAAGTATCTGCACTAAGTTATAACTAAGCCATTGTAGAATAGAAAGGTGAAAAAGAAGTGAGTCCCCAGCCTGGTGAAAACTGGATAAACATTGAGAAAGAGCTCCACCTACTGGAACTGGCTTCCCTAAATCTAGCTAAAAACAAAAACGCTCATAAATCAGACTGGAGAATCATAAAGGTGCACTCAAACTTTTCTGTACTAAAACATTAACAGGTCATAGGTCAAACCTAAGAGGCAGGAACTTTTCAGGAAAACAGAAGGAAATTTTCCTAACAACATTGACTTATTTCAAAATTAATATTTTATAGAAAAATAAGAAATTTTTATCTCATTTCTATGTGGCCGAGTAAAACTTACAATAGCAATGTCTAGCATATGTGATATTTCTTAGTTTATAAAGCCCACTCATATATATGATCTAGAAACTACTATTTCCATAGTTAATGTCCAGCAAGAACACACCAATATGATATATTGAACACGTTCATTCTGATTGGTAAGTGCCTCTGTGGTACTAGCTGTTAGAAATTTTAATATTGCCCTTGACTTTATTAAAATGTCCTAATTAAAATAATACTTAATTTTAAAGTGAAAACTTGAATAACTTTTAATCAATAAATAAGTGTCTTCTTAAATCTATCCTTCCATCCCCTCACACACACACTAAATAAGTGTTTGAGCTGGGGTGGGGAGGGGGATTCTGCTCACCAGTTCTAACCACAGTCACAGAGTTTACTCACACATGCACTTCTTTTCCCTAAATCCGAGGGAACCTCGGTTTATTCATTCAACAGACATTTAATGAACATCTACTATGTACCAGTTCGGTTCTAGAAATACAGAGATGACGATAAGGAGGAAAATAAAACTGGATCCCTGCCCAGTACCACATACAAAGCCCTGCCTGGACTCTACATGGATTAATCACCTAAAAGCGAAAGATAAAGCAATAAAGCTAGTAGAAAAA
>NW_004443946.1:965173-972149 GCF_000243295.1 Trichechus manatus latirostris
GCGCTCAGATGCTCTGCTAACTGAAAGGTTGGTGATTTGAACTCATCAGCTGTCCTGCTGAAGAAAGATGTGGCAGTCTGCTTCCATAAAGATTTACAGTCTTGAAAACCCTATGGAGCAGTTCTACTCTGCCCTACAGAGGCACTATGAGTCAGAATTGACTCGATGGCAATGGGTTTTGGTTGTTTTTTTTTTTTTTCCTTCTTCTTACAAACCGCATGTTTGAGCACCTACTCTGAGCCATGGGTAATCTGTCCGTGGTGGCGCTGCTGATTCACTATCCCTCTCCCTCCAGATTTCCCACATGGCCACAGTAGCGTCAGACAGGGCATGGGGGGCAACAAGGACATACACACATTCAGTTTACTGTCTACACTGACCACAACTAAATTTGACAAGATTGTTTTACCTTTTTTCTATATACAACCAATATTCTTTGTCTCATGATTTCATCATTTTTGGCTGCTCAAATCCCTCCAAAATGTCTTCCCAGGCCTTCTCCAAGGATGGAGCTAGTGAAACCATTGGATTCTCCTCCTCTAATTAATATTTACTATACTTACCTGTGGCTTTTCTTACCATGATTTCATTATCACATGCAGAGAGCAGGCCACAAAGCCAAGACAACCCAGAGGAGCACCTTCAATTCAATCTCCCTGGACCCTCTGGTCCATTTAGTCAAATTTTAGGTGGGTTTGAGACATCTCTTGTTTTCACTGTTTCTCCAAAACATCTTATCCATGGTAGTGGGTGCTTACTACTCAAAGGTCTTTGGAAATGTTAGGAAAGGCGCTGGACTTCTCATGTGTTTGGGATGGGGGCTGCAGTCATTTTATTTGGATATCAAAGGAAAGACTGACACACGGACACTGCAGGATTTGGGGCATTGGCTTAGGGGTCAACTACAAGCTGGTTTCCTAGAACATAACTTGGATAGATTCTTGTGAGGGTCAGAGGGCATTTCATAAAGAATGGGGCAAAACTATCTCTCCTAATGAAGAGAACTTTTCATTTAAATTGAAGGAAGAGATAGGAAAATGTCCAAGTAAGATTGTGCAAACAGATACTAAGGAAAACTGTGAGAACAGAATGTAAGTTGTAGAAAAGTAGAGGTGACTTGTTCAATAAACATTTATTGGGAACTTACTTATGCTCCAGAACTGAGCTAGAAATAGGGCTTTCAAAGATGCACACAATACGGTCCATGCCTTGTTCTCAAGACTCCCACAGTCTAGGGAAGCAACAGAGGTGTAAGCAGATATATTCAGCTCAGAGTGGAAAATACTACAGGCTGTGCACAGGCTGCTAAGAAGGAAACAAGAGGGGCACCTAGTTTAACATGGAGTAAAGGGAAAACCAAAGAAGACTTGCTAGAGGAGGCAATGCCTGGACCTAATCTTGAAAGTTAGGTAGCAGTTAGCAGGCATAGAAGGGGAAGCAGAGCATCCAAGCAGAGGAAAGAAGAAAACAGAGGCAAGAGTGACAAGATATGTGTCAGATAGAAAAGGAGTGTGGAGTGAATGGGCATGAAGAATCAGGCAGGGGTTGCCAGGACATAGGACTGAAGAGGGCACTGAGCAGTTTGCACTTTATCCTGAGAGTGATGGGTGTTTAAAAAAGAATGACAGATCCAATTTGTGTTTTATTTAGATCACCCTGCCAGCAGAGGAGGACGATAATTTTGAGGGAGGCTAAGGAACCTTTAATAAGGTGTTTGCTCAGGAAAGAGATAATGAGAACTGGAGCCCTGGTGGTGCACTGCTACTAAGCACTTGGCTGTTAACCAAAAGGTTGGTGGTTCAAATCCACCAGCCGCTCTATAGGCGAAAGATGTGGCAATATATTTCTATAAAGATTTACGGACTTGGATACTCTATGGGGCAGTTCTACTTTGTCCTACAGGGTCTCTATGAGTTGGAATCAACTCAGTGGCAATGGATTTGGTTTTAGAAACTAAGGTACCACCACCTGTCTGTCCGTTTGTCATACTGTGGTGGCTTGCATGTTGTTATGATGCTGGAAACTATGCCAACAATATTTCAAGTACCAGCAGGGTGACCCACGGTAGACAGGTTTCAGCAGAGCTTCCAGACTCTGACAGACTAGGAAGAAAGGCCTGGCAATCTACTTCCAAAAATTAGCCAATGAAAACCCTATGGATCACAGAATATTTTTCAGTATAGTGCTGGAAAATAAGCTCCCTAGGCTGGAATGCACTATACAATGGCTGCAACAATGGACTCAAACATACCAACGATCGTGAAGATGGCACAAAAGCAGGTAATGTCTTGTTCTGTTATACATAAAGTGCCATGAGTTGGAACTGACTCAACTAACAACAAAATAAGATAGTAGAAAAACTGTAATTTAGATAAAATCGTCAAAATGGTTCAAACGTAAAATCATCAGAACTTTTTATTGGATTCGAATGTAAAGAAGGGAAAAATTTAGCAATGGCCCTCAGTTTTCCAGGTGGGTAGGGGCCTACGAAAGAGATGGGGAGCTCTGACCTAGGAGGACAGATGAGTGTAGTTATAACAAGATGAGTTAGGAATGCTTGTTTGCACACCAATTTATAGAATTTGAATAATAAAATAAACTTGAAGCTTTTACACAATGAGATAAATATGTTCTCACACATATCACCAAGGCCTATGGGGTAGATGACCATATTTTCCTGCTTAAAACAGTTTGGACAGTCTGACAAAGGACTTTTCCTAATTTTTTTTATTAATTAATATCAAAATATTTACTACTTTTTAATGTCACATTTAATCAGTTATTGCTCAAATCATTGGGAATATTCCAGAAAATCCATGATATAGATGCAATATTAGTTTCTGGAATATGACCATAGAAAGATAGCTCTTGTTCCAAGAGACATAAATCTAATTTTAAAAAAGACACAAGAGCGAAACTTCACATGAAGAAGGTAAATTCATCTGCAGAAATCCAGGCAGCCAAAACATGGTATTAAAGACAGGATACCAGGTTCTGGAAGAAAGTCCAGCTAGGCAGGCTGATAAATGGCATCAAGGAGGTGGCCAGGGAATAGTGCCAGGTGGATCTCCAGTAGCTGTAGTTTCATTTCCAATGATGTGGAAACAACATAAGGAACCAAGCTGAGATGTTGGTATCTCAGAAAAGCATTTTTTCTCATATAGTCTAAGACTGACCAAGGGATCCAGTTGTACAAACTAGTCATGCAGGACTCTTGCCTGCAGTAAAAGAGTCCCCTTCAAAGTGGTTTTTATCCATGACCTTAGCTCTTCACATGGCATCACCAACTCTGTCCTCTTTCCCCCATCCTCCCATAAAGCCTGATACATAAGCCTTTCTCATTTGCACATGCTCAGTTGGATGTTTGCCTACTTGCATATGTATGGAAATCTGCCAGCTACACACACATGCACACACAAATAAACACACACACACCAACACACACACATTCAGCAACAAAGTACCTGAGCGTTTGTTAAGCATGTTGTCCTTTCCAAGTTCCTGTTGTACACCTGGCATCCTTATTATTGTCAGAAGGAGTCTCATACTGGCAAATTTGTTAATGTTTACCCAACTTGCAACCTTTCAGCAATATCAACTCAAACACAAACTCAGGTGGTGAAACATAAATGTAAATGCTCCAGTGACATCCTTCCTCATTCATCATGATGCATCCAACATTCCCTCCTCTAAAATTAACGCTCCATCATTCCCCATACCACATCCTAACAGTATGAGACAAGCAGGTGATATCTAGTGTTATGGATTGAATTGTGTCCCCCAACAATCATGTTGTAAATCCTAGCCCCTATATCTTTAGTTATAACCCCATTTGGGAATGGGTTTTCTTTGGTATGTTAATGAGACAGGATTAGTATAGGGTGTGTCTTAAATCAATCTCTTTTTAAATATAAAAGAGATGAAACAAGCAAGTAAGAGAAGCAGAGATGGGAGAAGAGAGATGCCAAGCCACAAGAAGATTGCTCAGGAGCAGAACTCAAAACAGACAAGGACCTTTCTCCAGAGCCAAGAGAGAGAGAATGCCTTCCCTGTGAGCTGGCACCCTGAATTTGGACTTCTAGCCTCCTAATCTGTGAGAAAATAAATTTCTGTTTGTTAAAGTCACCCACTTGTGGTATTTCTGTTACAGCAGCATTAAATAATTAAGACAACTTGCAACAGTAAATATAAAGTAAGGAAATAGGGAGAGTAAACCAGGTAGACAATCCAGTCTCAGGACAGTCTAACAGCAGGTATCCAGACCCCAACCATATTACAGTTGAGTAGTAGGGCTCCAGCTCTTAGGAGGTTAGGATGAAAGCAAAATAGAGCCCAATCATTGGTGAATTTTGTTGACAGACTGGTTAGCAAAGCAAGGAATCAAGTGCAAAGAAGCAAGACAAATTCATTTACTAACCCCAGGGTTCAAGGTCAGAGCAAGACTGTCATCAAGTCTAACTTCACTCTGCATCTCCTAATCTCCTTAAATACTCTAGGATGTGGTCCTAGAGTTGGTGTAGGTTGCTTACCCTATGGGAAGGTCAAGCGGCCCAACTATGAGAATCAGGAACTACAGAAGCAAACAGACAAGTACTCACAATGAGAGAGAAGCTGGTTAGACTGAACAAATTCAAGTTTCAGACTCAGACAAACTAGATCCCAGGCTACTATACACATTTTCAGTTGTAATCACAGATGACCATCAGTAATCTCAGAAGGTTCATGGTGACTGAGAAAGGAGCCAAAAGAGGCAAGCATTGTCATGAATTTTAGAATGAAGGGAATAGAAGTGAAATTCTGTGTCCACATACTTGTGCATTGGACTGTGAACATCAATCTCTGGCAAAATTCTAAAACACATTAATAAACAGTTGGCTGTAAACACTTAGAAAAGAAAGGATGCTCTTAGGAACCTGAGATCACTAAGTAACCTAATTTTGATCTATTTGTAATGGCTGCTAAATTCACATAGGGTCGCTATGAGTGGAATAAACTCGATGGAACACATCAACAACCTTATGATGGAGCAGAGATTATCAGTAGTGGTCTGATTTCTACAGTGCATTTGTCAAAATCTCTCACAAAGTCATCATAGGAAGCATGGAGAAATATGGGCCAATTAAATACTGATAAATGGATTAATGCCAGCTTTAGAGAGGATATTTGTAGTACGCCATTGTAGCAGCATCTCTTTGGCCCATCTGCATCTTGGTAACAGGCTCAGGGGATATTCTGAGCAAGTTCAAGTTCATGGTGACAGCAACCTACCCCAAGCTGATGGGCACCTTGAATCCATTTTCTTTCTTGGGGACTTCTCTGAAGTCAAAGAAGCGCACTGGTCCCATACACAAACATGGGCAGGGTGGTCAATGACCCCAGGGACGATGTTCAACCAATTCGAGATGGATACTACTGAATACGTGCCACAAATTCCCATTCTTCTAAACAATTAAGGGAGGAACTTTGTGACCGTCTCAGGAGGTCTCTTTAGTATCAAGCCCCCAATGCCTGTAATAGTTTCATATTGGCTTTTCCGCCTTTCCTGCTGACTCGATCTCCCTACTCCTTCCATTCTTGCTTCCTGGGATCACCTTCCAGATAAACTACCTGCTCTCAAATCTTTGAGTGTG
This sequence comes from Trichechus manatus latirostris, assembly GCF_000243295.1. Lineage (NCBI taxonomy): Eukaryota > Metazoa > Chordata > Mammalia > Sirenia > Trichechidae > Trichechus > Trichechus manatus. Next base: position 970,804 of record NW_004443946.1, read on the forward strand.
TTCTGCTTATGGGGAACCAGACTAAGATAGTCGTGAAGTGCTTACCATTGTCCTAGATACATTTTCACCAACAATTTGAAGATAGAAAGGGCATATTGGTAAATTTGTGTATGACAAAAATAGAAAGAAATGTCTGAGATTTAAAAAATAATAATAAGGATTCAAAACACCATTGATAAGTTGGAAAGATAGTCTAAAAGTAAAAGCACAAAATATTATAAATAAATCATTCTAAACTCAAGCGTAAAAAGTCAACTACACAACTGCAGATGGAAGAAACCTGACTTAGAAGCTGTTTGTATTAAAAAGGTTCTTAATATAGACATTCTCATGAGCTGCTGGAGGAAGTATAAATTGGTCAACACTTTCTGGAGGAAAACCCAAAAAATGTGCATGTTCTGATCCAGCAACTTCCCCACCAGGGATTTATCACATAAATGTAAAAATGTGGATGTGAATATTCATCACAGCATTGTTTATTATAGAAAAAGAAATTTTTAACAGCTTAAATATCCATCAATAGGGAAATGGTTAAATAAATCACAGTACATCTGTGCAGGGTAATACTATAAAGCTATTAAATATAATAAAGTCATTTCATATTTACTAGCATGAAAAAAAGATTTATGCTATAAAGAGCTGAAAAGTAGATTATAAAGTGGTATGTGTAGTATTCACTTTTGTAAAACATGCAAAAATGTTGTTTTGTAAAGCATTTTAAATAAATATATTTAAAAAGTATGAAAGATTTACCTAGGTGATTTTTTTTACCTGCTTATTTGAATTTTCTAAAGTTGCTACAATAACAATATTCTATTTTTTTTACAAGAAAAAAGTTCATTTTTAAAGAAGAAAAATATCTTTAGGTTTCAGCTAACTGCCATCATAATATGAACAATAATATGACGTAATTGATACAAAAGTATAGCGTTTAATAGGTCCATTGATAGCAGAAGTATAATGTTTAGGATTTGAAGGCATAGTTCATTGTCCACCACACGAGTCAGACTACATCCAGACTTCTTCCTTCCAGTCAATTCCATGTATTGAGAGCAACATTGGTAGGCTAAAGTTCATACAGAGAAGCGTTCCCAGGAGACTGAAGGAACGAGAACTCTGCAATTAAAGAAATGGTTGATGAAATGGGCCGTTTGCCCCCCAATACCCAGTGCCCTAGGGCTCACATGAGAGTTGATGTCAATCACAAGAAGGTATCATGTAGGGGAAAGGTCTGGATCATTCTATATTGCTTTGGAGGGCCAATGGGTGAAAGTATAAGTCAGAGTTTCACTTACAACTGAAAGAGGAGGGAAAAGTGGTTAAGAAAAAAAAGAACTTTCTAACAA
>NW_004443946.1:973681-977063 GCF_000243295.1 Trichechus manatus latirostris
GTATGTATTGAGTGTTTACCAATGCCAGACACTGTGAAAGTTTTTAAATACTAATTCATTTAGTCCTCACAATGACTCTGTCAGATGGGAATTACTACTTCCCCATTTTACTGACAATAGGACTGAGGTTTCAGTAATTTTCATAAGGCCATGAGGCTAACTCAGGTCTGTCTGACACCAAACTCTACACCAAATATCTCCTCCAAAAGTTGAATTAGTTAGTGATGGAACTATCTCGATAATTCAAAGCTGACTATGTTTGAGATTTGGATATTGGGAGTATATGAATTTGTACCACTACATCCAGTTTGGATTCTTCAGGGTCAATCAGCTCACTGGTAGCTTCCTACATACGACATAACTGCACCTATTTAAAAATGTAATCTATTTACAAACATTAAGTGAGAACCTGCATGTTAACACCTTGTGCTAGACTCTGGGATACCAAGGTAAGAATCAGACATGCACCTTCCACTCAAGATGTGCATTACAGTCAGGGGCGGATTATCCAATAAGCAAGGTAAGCACGGGCTTACATGACATCAAAGCGACCCCATGTGAAACTGTTCACTACAGATTAGTAAGCAAGCACAAGTAAGCCCGTGCTTACCTTGCTTATTGGGTAATCCACTCCTGATTACAGTCTGGTACGGATGACAATTTATATACACATAATTAAATAAAGGTAAAAAGGCACAGACAGCAAAAGAGAGTCTGGAAAAAGTAAGACTACTTCCAGATCCAGATACAAAGAGAAGGAAAGAAGAGAAGGACAAAACTCCATGAAAGGGAAATAGCATGATCAAAAGCATATATAAGGAAAGTAAAGGTCTTGGCTAACACAAAAAGTACATAATGAGAGTGGTGAGAAATACATTTCTAAATATAGGTTTGGGCCCAATCTTGAAGAGCCTAGATGAAAAAAAAGCTAAGAGTTTGGATATCCTTCTGTGGGCCATAACTAAGGAATTCAGTCCTGTGACATGAAGAGCTTAAACTTCTGGTCCCTAACCATATCCCATATATGTTAATGAAAAAACAATGAATCTGATGCAAAGTATTAAACATTAATAAAGTTTACATAAATGACCTGCTCTTTACCCGCTGCAATCCTTGGAAGATTTTTTTTTTTTTTCAGGTTTTTCTCTGTTTTATGTTTTATTCTTAGCAAACACTATTCATAAGGTGAATAAATACATAAATATTGCTGTATATAAAAAGGCTTTGATGACTAAAAAAAGAACTTCCAAAAAAGTCTTTCAAACCTCTAGTGAACGAAGCATAAGCACTTGCTGAATGGCCTTTAAAATCCACGTAAGAGATAGTTATAGTACTAGAGTCTTGTTGAGTTCACCATATTATATGTTTTCAAAATAGTTTAATATATTAGTTCAGCCAACTTTTACTAGAAACTCAGTAGACCTCAGAAAAATAACCAGGAATATATTAATTTGTCACAAAATAATGTTGTCAGAAGACAACCCAATTTGGTTCATATAGATTAGCTCATTCTGAAAGTATCTTCTACCTAAATTAAGAACATGTACCATTTACACCAGGTCTACAGGCCCAAGGAGACGTAGAGACCAGCCCTGTATGCTCATTGCCAAGATAAGGTCATAATGGGAGTGTCTCAGCATAAATAGGTTAAAAGCTACAGCCTGAAAGAACTTCAGAGTCAAGCAGTTTTCTAATCTCATCCACATCCTATATGATGATGTTTTCAGATTTCTTTAGGAAAGTTTTCTACAAATAGTTGGGCCAGAAGGTAAAATCATACCCAAATGTCTTAATTTAATTGTTCAGCTGAGTCAGAAGTATATCTTCATTGAAAAGGAGAATTACCCATTTATGTATTCAGCATCCACTGCTTTGAGTTTTCTCCAGGGTGTCTTTTAACAGTATTGATTATAATCAATGAATCAATCAGCTAATCAATAAATTTCAGCTATGCATTTATTCATTCAGAAAATACAATGAGCACCTAATATGGTCCAAGCATCAGAAACTAAGAATATAACGATTTCCTTAAGCTGGTCTCTCTAGAAGCAAAACCAGTGAAGCACATATATATATATAGAGAGAGAGAGAGAGAGATTTATCTCAAGGAAATGGCTCACACAGTTGTGGTGGCTGGTAAGTTCCAAATCCATGGGTCAGGTGTCAGGCTGGAGGCTTCTCATGACTGATGTGGTTGCAGGGTATGACGAATGCAAAATCAGCAGGTCAGAAGGCAGGCTGCTGGCCCACGGTGCTGCGGAAGGTGGTATATCCCAGAATCAGCAGGTCAGACAGCAGGCTGCTGGCTCACAGGGCTGTGGAAGCTGGTGAATCCCAGAATCAGGTCAGATGGCAGGCTGTTGGCTCAAGTCCCAAGAACTGGATGTCAGATGATGACAAACCAGATGTAGCATCCAGAGTGAGAAAGAGCCTTCCCAGAGCATCCATATATATTGGATGCAGGCCACACCCTAAAGGAAACTCCCCTTACATCAGATACTTGAGTAAGGTATGACCTAAGTAACAGTGTGACTTGAGTAAGGGTGTTACTTGAATAAGAGTGTGACTCAAGATACACCTCACACTAATCCTTCCTCATTAACATATAGAGGTTAAGATTTATAACACATAAAATGGAGGATAATTGCATAATATCACAAAATGGAGGATAATTGCATAATATCACAAAATGGAGGATAATTACATAAGATCACAAAATGGAGAATGATTATATAATACTAGGAATCATGGCCTAGCCAAGTTGACACATAACATTAACTATCACAATGATGAACAAATAGACAGTTCCTTCTCTCACGGTTATATGAAATCCTTTGGAGGGCCAATGAGTGAAAGTATAAGTCAGAGTTTCACTTACAATTGAAAGAGGAGGGAAAGGGAAAAATGACATTGAGCCCCTAACTGTGGGAAGTTAGCGGGGAGGAACAAAGAAAGAAAGAGAGAAAACAAAAAACATGCCACTATAATGCCCTGTCCTCAAGACTTTTTTAATCTAGTTGGAGACATAAAATCAACAAAAATGAAACATTATAAACTTGAGAATTAAAATTTTGGCTTAAAGGGGCGTCTCAGTTCTCAGACACACACACACAGTTTGAACTTTAGCATCATCTCAGCAAAGCGTCAGCAGTTTTCCCTGTCTTCTAGGGAATTTGTCTGAAAAAGTCCTAATTAATGAGCCTTCCTCTGAAATCTGAGTTGAGATGCTAAAAGTGCTCTCCATGCTGGCACAAGGCAATTTGTACACATTTGAGAAATGACTGTGTAAAGCAAAGCTTCAAGAACATCATTACATTTGGAGTGCACCTGCTGGGGAGCCATTGTTTGACATTAGATGACACCTCAGCAGCCGATGAGGTTT
>NW_004443946.1:977473-978248 GCF_000243295.1 Trichechus manatus latirostris
GACAAAGAGAATAGCACATTTGAGGAGATCCCTCTCATCTTCAGTCCACAGCAGTTACCACTAAGATCGTGGTTGTCCATGCCCACCTATCTTGAAGTCCAGCAATTCTCTGTTTCCACACTTTGCTTTGGGTACAGCCTTATGAAGAGTGAGAATCCTAGGCCTACTGTCAGCTTCCCTGCTGCTCCCTGTGACCCTTTTCCCTTTGAGGTATGGCCACCCCCACGTGGTACAACTGAGAGCAGAGTGTAATATCAGATACATCTTCCCTTTCTCTCTCCCCACTCCCTGCCTAGCATAATCCCTCCTCAATGAACTCAGGCTTCCAGGGGGGAAAAAACCAAGAAGACAGATTGCCTATTTTTTCTTCCAATTACCAAAAACCTGGATTCCAGTTACCTGGAAGGAGAGGGGAAGCAAAAAATACAGGCAGAACAAAAATATAAATCAAAATCTCAATACCTTAACCTGTCACAATAAAAAAATATCATTCTAACTTCTAAAGAGCTAGAAATGGATAAATTCCAATAATGTCAGGACTTGGAAAATATTTCCCAGATTTATTTCCTTTAGTCAGTGCAAGGTGGAACATGAAAGTGGGAGGTGGAAAAGCAGAGCCTAGTTTCCTCATGGGCATAGAGATAGAACAAACAAAAAGACGTGACTATCTTCCCTCACTTACATAGAAAAGCATTACAATGGATGCAGACCACAGCAGGCCTGGAGTTATTCTTCCTATTCAACAGCCAAGCAATGTGGTTACATTTCATTAAGA
>NW_004443946.1:980174-986691 GCF_000243295.1 Trichechus manatus latirostris
GCTGCCGCATCGTTGTCCTGTGGAGGAGCTGGTGGGTGCAGGCCCTGGCCTTTCAGTTGTTTCAGCCTTTCAAGCTGGGTGCTTGGCCCCTGTGCCACCAGGGCGTCCAATCAGAAAATTTTCCCACAAAAACCAGAATACAAAATTTAAAGAAAAAAGACAAAGATAACAAAATGGCCCAAGTTCAACAAAAAATAGTAAAACACACAAAATCACAAGAGAAGAAGGACCAGTCAAAAGTAAAATATGAAGAAGAGGAAATTTCTCCTATGGAAACCAGAATAATGCAAAGAACTGATAATTTTCAGACTATGGTGCTATATATGTTTAAAGAAAGCAAAAAGCACACAGAAAACAAACTAGCAGAGATCAGGAAACAAATGGAGGAACAAAACAAGATACAACATGGAAATTAAAAACATCAAAGAGAACTACTGTAACAGAAGAAAATAACTGAACTAGAAAAAGCAATATAAACACCAAACAATAGACTTGAACAGACAGAAGATAGAATAAATGTACTAGAAGACAAAATAACTGACCTTACCAAGTCTCAAGAGAAATAAGAGAAAAAAAACAAAGAAAAGCAAATAAATACAAAGCAAAATATGGAATTCAATTAAGAAATCTAACATTAGAATTATTGGAATCCCAGAGAAGGATGACAAAAATAAAGGCAAATAAATAATTTTCCAAGAGATAATGAGACAGAATTTCCCAGATCTGAACAGCGAACCAAGCCTACAAATACAGAAAACAACATGAACCCCAATTAAAAGAGACACAGAAAGATCAACTCCACACCATAGCCTAATAAAATTCATGACAACCAAAGACAAGGAGAGAATTCCAAAAGCAGGAAGAAAAAAACACAATATAACATACCAAGGGCCTTTTATAAGAATGATTGGGGATTTCTCCCCAGAAACTCTAGAGGCCAGAAGACAATGGAGTGACATACATAAAATACTGAAAGAAAACAATTACTAACCAAGAATTCTTTACCCAGCGAAGTTGTCATTCAAAAATGAGGGAGAAATCAAGACATTCCCAAGCAAACAGAAGCTCCACCTCCAGACCAGTTTTGCAAGTATTAGTCAAGGGAGTACTTCAAATGGAAAGGCAAGAGCATTAAATAAATACTCGTATCTATACCAAGGGGGAAAAAAATAGGCAAGAGAATTCCAGAAAATGCAACAACATAGGCAATCATAAGGATCAAATATATGATATTTTGAGACAATAAACTCAATAATTAAATCCCGCAAACAATAAAACATCAAGTTTATCAGAAATAAGTACAAAGTAAACTTACTGAATGTAAGTTGTATATTGATATTAATGGAGACACACCAACAGAAATGGGGGAGGGAAGAGCATATCAGAAATAGGTTTATCATCTTATAACATGGAGGACTCTGGAAGGCATTATGCTGAGTGAATTTAGTCAGTAACAAAAGGACAAATATTGTATAAGACCACTATTATAAGAACTCAAGAAAAGGTTTAAACACAGAAGGAAAACATTCTTTTATGGTTACAAGGGTGGGGAGGGAGGGAGAGGGGTATTCACTAACTAGATAGTGGACAAGAATTGTCTTAGGTGAAGGGAAGGACATCACACACTACAGGGGAAGTCAGCACACCTGGACTAAACCAAAGCTAAGAAGTTTCCTGGATACAACCAAACACTTCAAGGGACAGAGTAGCAGGGGCAGAGGTCTGGGGACCATGCTTTCTGGGGACATCTAGGTCAACTGACATAACAAAGTTTATTAAGAAAATATTCTGCATCCTACTTTGGTGAGTGGCATCGGGGTCTTAAAAGCTAGCAAGTGGCCATCTAAGATGCATCAATTTGTCCCAATCCACCTGGAGTAAAGCAGAATGAAGAACACCAGTCACAAGGAAAGTATTAGCCCAAGAGACTGAAAGGCCCACATAAACCAGAAACTTCATCAGCCGGAGACCAGAAGAACTAGATGGTGCCTGGCTACCACCAATGACCTCCCTGACAGGGAACACAACAGACAGTCCCTGATGGAACAGGAGAAAAGTAGGGTGCAGAACTCAAATTCTAGTAAAAAGACCAGACTTAATAGTCTGACTGAGACTGGAGGAACCCCAGAAAGAATGGCCCCTGGACTCTCTCTCACCCCAGAACTAAAACCATTCCTGAAGCCAACTCTTCAAAGATTAGACTGGACATAAAATGATACTTGTGAAGAATGTGCTTCTTAGCTCAAGTAGTTACAGGAGATTAAATGGGCAGCTCCTGTCCGGAGGTGAGATGAGAAGGCAGAGAGGGCCAGGAGCTGGTTGAATGGACACGGGAAATCTGAGGTGGAAAGGAGGAATGTGCTGTCACAGTATAGGGAGAGCAACAAGGGTCACATAACAATGTATGTATAAATTTTTGTATGAGAGACTCACTTGAATTGTAAACTTTCACTTAAAGTACAACAATTAAAAAAAAGAAAAAGAAATAGGTTTATTATGTTAGGGTTGTATGCTAACTACTGTTAATACATTAAACGTTGTTGCTATTGTAAGTTGTGTAATCTAACATGTGTGGTAACTAGTAAGAAATCTGCAAGAAGAAACATTCAGGAGACAAGGAAGGTAACAAATAGGCTCATCACAAGAAAGCAGCCAATTACAAACAAAAACAGAAAAATAAAAATAAAAAAAAGAAGATACAAAACACTCAAAAAACAAATAGCAAAATGAGTGAGGTAGACATTTCATTTTCAATAATAACCTTAAACATAAATGGCCTAAATGCCCCATACAAAAGGCAGAGAGTGGCAGAATGGATGAAAAAAGAAAACATGATCCATCCTTTTGCTATCTACAAGAACCACACCTTAGATACAATGACAGAAATAGACTGAAAAATAAAAAGATGAAGAAAAACATTCCATGCAACCAGTAAACAAAATAGAGCAGGGGTGGTGTCTTAGTTATCTAGTGCTGCTATAACAGAAATACCACAAGTGGATAGCTGTAACAAAGAGAAATTTATTCTCTCATAGTTTAGGAGGCTAGAAGTCTGAATGCAGGGTGCCAGCTCCAGGGGAAGGCTTTCTTTCTCTGTTCTGGAGGAAAGTCCTTGTTATCAATCTTCCCCTTCTAGGAGCTTATAAATGCAGGGAACCTGGGTCCAAAGGCTGTGTGCACTCCTGGCACTACTTTTTTGCTGGTATGAGGTCCCCATGTCTCTCTTCTCACTTCTCTCTTTTATATCTCAAAAGAGATTGATTCAAGATACAACCTAATCTTATACACTGAGTCCTGCCACATTAACATAACTGCCTCTAATCCTGCCTCATTAACATCATAGAGGTAGGATTCATGACATACAGGAAAATCACATCAGATGACAAAATGGGGGACAATCACACAATATTGGGAATCATGGCCTAGCCAAGCTGACACACATTTTTGGGGGATACAATTCAATCCATAAGAGGTGGTCATACTGATATCAGATAAAATAGACTTTAAATCAAAATCTATAAGAAGAGATAAAAAAGGGCATCACATAATCATTATGTAATAATAAAAGGGCCAATCCAGCAAGAAGACATAACAATTATAAATATATATGCATCTAACAGCAATGCACCCAAACACGTGAAACAAGCACTGACTAATATCAAAGGATAAATAGACAACTCCACAATAATAGTAGGAGACTTCAACACACCACTTTCAATTATAGACAGAACATCTAAAAAGAAGATCGCTAAGGACACTCAGAACTTAAATAAAACCATAACCCAGCTGGACCTAACAGACCTATATAGAACACTCCACCCAACTTCACAACAATATACTTTCTTCTCTAGCACACATGGATCATTTTCCAGAATAGACCATACACTAGGACACAAAACAAATCTCAGAAAATTTGAAAAGATGGAAATCATACAAAGCAACTTCTCTGACCACAGCAGTATGAAACTAGAAATCAATAACAGGAAAAATAAGGAAAAAAATATAAATACATTGAAACTAAACAGTACACTATTGAAAAAAAATTACTGAGTCATAGAAGAAATCAAAATTAAAACAAAAAAAATTCCTAGAATCTTGAGGTCTTAAAAGCTTGTGAGCAGCAATCTAAGATATTCTAGTGGTCTCACCCCATCTGGAGCAAGGGAGAATGAAGACAACCAAAGACACAAGGGAAAGATTAGTCCAAAGGACTAATGGACCACAACTGCCACAGCCTCCACCAAACTGAGTCCAGCACAACTAGATGGTGCCCGGCTACCACCGCTGACTGCTCTGACAGGGATCACAATACAGGGTCCTGGCCAGAGCTGGAGAAAAATGTAGAACAAAATTCTAACTCACAGAAAGAGACCAGACTTACTGACCTGACAGAGACAGAAGAAACCCCAAGACTATGGCCCCCTAACACCCTTTTAGCTCAGTAATGAAGTCATTCCTGAGGTTCACCCTTCAGCCGAAGATTAGACAGGCCCATAAAACAAAACAAGACTAACGGGGCACACCAGCCCAGGGGCAAGGACTAGAAGGCAGGAGGGGACAGGAAAACTGGTAATAGGGAACCCAAGGTTGAGATGGGAAGAGTGTTGACATGATGTGGGGTTGGTAATCAATGTCACAAAACATTGTATGTACTAATTGTTTAATGAGAAGCTACGTTGTAGACCTTCATCTAAAGCACAATTAAAAAAAAAAATTCCTAGAATCAAACAAAATGAAAACACAACATATCAAAACTTTGGGACGCAGAAAAAGCAATACTCTGAGGGAAATTTATAGTAATAAATGCCTACATTAAAAAAGAAGAAAGATCCAAAATCATTAACTTAAACCAATAACCTGAACAAATATAAAAAGGAAAGACAAAAGACAAACAACCCAATCACAAAATGGGCAAAGGAAATGAACAGAACCTTCAACAAAGAGGACATCCAAACAGCCAACAAACATATGAAAAGATGTTCACAATCATTAGCTACTAGAGAGATGCAGATCAAAACTATAATGAGATGTGCTATCTTACCCTGGCTAAACGGCACTGATTTAAAAAAAAACAAAAAACAGGTAACAACAAATGTTGGCGAGGATGTGGGGAGATTGGTACCCTTCTCCGTTGCTAGTGGTACTGTAAAAATGGTACACTCATTATGGAAAACAATGTGGCACTTTCTCAAAAATTTAAAAATAGAACTATCCTATGATCCAGCAATCCCACTCCTAGGGATATACTCTAAAGACCTAAAAATAATGACACGAATAGACATATGCACACCTATGTTCATTGCTGCTTTATTCACAATAGCAAATAAATGGAAACAATCAAAGTACTCATCAACAGATGAATGGATATGCCAATTGTGGTTCATACATACAATAGAATATTAAACAACCATAAAGAACAATGATAAGTCCGTGAAACATAGTATACCATGGATGGACCTGGAGGGTGTAATGCTAAGTGGAATAATTCAATCATATAATGACAAATATTGTACGATCCCTCTTTGATAAGAAGACAAGAATAGATAAATTTAGAGAAACCAATGTTCACTGGTGGTTACCAGGGAGAGGAGGAGTAGTGGGGAAAGTGTGCTTTATGCTGTAAAACCAAAACTCCAACCCCCTGCCACTGAGTCATTTCCAGCTCATAGCGACCTCATAGGGTTTCCAAAGCTGTAAATCTCTATGAAAGCAGATTGTCACATCTTTCTCCCATAAAGCCACTGGTGGTTTCCAATCACCGGCCTTTTGGTTAATAGTTGATCACTTTAACCACTGAGCCACCAGGGCTCAGTATAAAACTGCAGAGACTAGTTGTTTTTGGTGATAGGAAAAGTGGCACCAAAAGTGGATGTAGTGAGCACAAGCACAACCAAAGTAAAAATGAGTATTTGACCACATATGGATGGGTATAGGCAAATTTGTATACAAGTCGGTGAAGGTGTGTACATAGGTAAGAACAGGTAGACATATCTACAGGTACATGTAAATACAAATATTTGGGTGCAGGCACATATATTCAGTGAAGACAGAAATGCAGATACTCCTCAGACATAACCAAACACTTTACAACATTGGTTTTCTGAGTGTGAAGGCTTAGGACCATAGTCTCATGGGACAACTCAGTCAATTGGTGTAACACAGTTCAAAAAAATCAAGATCTGCATCCTAGTGAAGTGAGTAGCATCTGGGGTCTTAAAAGCTCGCAAGCATCCACCTAAGACACAACAATGGGTCTCTTCTCGCCTGGAGCAAAACAGTAAGAAGGTAATCAAAACGGCAGAGAAGAAACAAGTCTACTTGTGTTACAACCTCATCTACCTGAGACCAGAAAAACTACATGATGCTCAGCTACCACCACTGACCTTTCTCACCGAAGTCACAATAGTTACTCCCAGATAGAATGGGAGAAAAATACGGAGCAGAACTCAAATTCTTATTTAAAATACAAAAAAAACCTGACAAACTGGAACAGTAGCGAACAGAGGACTCCCTGAGA
>NW_004443946.1:986791-994425 GCF_000243295.1 Trichechus manatus latirostris
TCAATAATTACTCAAAAGCAAAGATGAGAAGATAAGGGGGCAGGGAAACTAGAGTACTGGAAAGGGAACAAACTGAACACAATTAAAGAGAATGCTGACACATTGTGATAAACGTAACTAACGTCACTGAACAACGAACGTGGAAATCGTCAAACGGGAACCTAACTTGCTGTGTTAACTTTCACCAAAAACTCAATAAAATACTGTTTAAAAAAAAAAAAAAAGATGAAAACGAGGGCCAGATAATGCTGTACCCTGTATGCCATGGTAAGGAGATGGACTATTCTTGGTAGAAATGGAAAGTTTCTGATGAATTTTTAGCAACACAGTGACTTTGTGCTTTAACTCTAACCACTGTATTTAGAACAGAATAGAGTTAGAGTAGAATATAAAGGACAAGTAGGGTGCTACCGCAGTAGTCCAAGAAAGAATTGGTGGTGGCTTGGACCAAGCTGGGGTTAGTAAAAGAAGAAAGAAGCAGATGGACCCAAGATTTTAGTGAGAGGAATCAAGAATGACCAACAGGTTTTCAGCGTTATTGACTAAGTGGATAGGGAACTATTATGCCAGGACAGGGAGGACTCGCTTAGAGAGGAAAATCCAAAGTTTAGTTTTGATGCGAAGTTTATGGTGCATGTACGGATATCCAAAGGGAGATGTCGACAGACAGATGAGTCCTGAGTCGAGAAGAAATGTCTTAACTAGAGATAAAAAGTTCTGAGTCATCAGCATAGAGATGGTATTTAAAATCATAGAAAGACTGTATCAGAGAGAGAGAGAGTGTAGATGTGAAGAAGGTCCAGGATCCAGCCCTAGAAAACTCCCAATCTTAAGAGATTGGCTGGAGCAAAAAGGCCAGTTAGGAAGGAAGAAAGCCAGGACAGGATAATGTCACAGAAACTAAGAGAGGAGAATGCTGTAAGAAGGAAGAAGCAAACAACTAGTTGGAGGTCAGGTAAGAAGAAGGTAAAAATTTATCGTTGGTTTCAGCAATAATAAGTCCTTGGTGACCTTGACAAGCAATTCTAGCAAAGACCAGATTGGAATGCAAAGGGCAGTGAGAAAGTGGAGACTGTATTGTAGATTGCCGTTTCAAGAAGTATGAATTTACCTTTATTATTTCCAAAAATTCCCTCAAATATTTTATCCCTAAAGAAAAAAAATTGAACCATTGTTCTATTTGCCACAAAAGTTAATAGATCACTATTACTTATGAAATAGTTTTAGCCATTAGAAAGAACAAGGTAAATGTACATATACAGACATGGAAAGACAAACAAGATATGTTGTTAAATAGTTTTTAAAATTTGAGAGTTAAAAAAACAATAAAACAAGGAAAAGAAATGTATATGTTGAAAAACAACAAGCATCAAAGGAATAAATCACAAATTGATAACTGATTATCTCTGAGGGTGGGAGTGTGAAACATTTTCCTTTGTGCCTTATGTATTTATGTAATACAATTTTTACACAGTCATTAATTATTTTTATAATTAGAAAAAAATAAGTTTTGGGTTTGTTTTGCTTTGTTTTGTGTTTTAGTAACTACAAAGACCACACAAAACACTTGAATAGAAGCTATCTTCGAAACACGCATTTACGTTATCTTCCCTCTATGTCTGTTTCTAATAGTGACTTTTGACGGGTTACTTTCTTTTTTTAATAAATTACCAGTAAATAATTAAAGGAATGCCACATTTTCAAAGCAGGGTCAGACTAGCTGGGGTAGTCCTAGGACAACTGATAAATCAAAAGAGCTGAAACTATGATACGTCAAAGTCAATCTTAGCCTTGTTTATACATCTCAAGTGTGGATTTAGCCAGTTGAATGATGCTGCATAGGGAAAATTTTCTTTCTTAACTTCCAGGGCATTCGCTGGTTTCCAAGGAGGACATTTCATTATTCTTGGGTGTGTGTTCAACTACAGATCCTGCTTTGCTTGTAAACTTGTCATTTTGAGTCTGGGTGCTATATCTGTTTCTAATATACAGGGTCAGTGAATCCTATGCACTGAGAACCCAGCATGGAAATAGGTTTCCTTTCATTTGTTCTGACTCACCAGCCAATCAGTGCCAGTGACCTACTGAATTAGTGTGAGGCAACACAACACAAAGAGAGAGAGGATTAATTAGCTCTCTGTCCTTCATGGTCTTCAATTTGTCAGCCAGGCCACCCTCCAATTCATATCTATTCCTGGATGCATAATTTTTGTGTTCCAGAACACACTATTTTATTTTTACAATCCAAAACAGAATTGGCTGGTTTTTTGTTTTATCAGTTTGCAAAGTATATCTAATTTGCTGCTATCCATTTTCACCTTTCTCCCGCCTACCGAACACCTGTGCACTTTACATTTTTTTCTCTCATTGTAGTGTTTTATATTTATGTAACTGTGTCCCTCTCTTAAAAAAAAAAAAAGAAAAAACTCTAAGGAGCCATTTATTCAATTGCTTTGGAGAAACACAGTTTTGGAGAAATAAAATTACATTAGTAATTAGAAGAGGCTTAGAGCCCAAATTGGGAGAAAAAACTTGGCGATCTGCTCGCATAAAGATTACAGCCTAGGAAACACTATGGGGCATTTCTACTCTATCCTGTAGTGTCACTATGAGTAGGAATCAACCCAATGGCACACAGCAACAACAAGGGCTCCAATAGTCCAACTCCCTCACTCCACAAATGGAGAAAACTATTAGGCCCAGTGATATGTGGTAGTTTGGCCATATAGAGAGATGTTATATTGGTATTCTAAGACTGCTGTAACAAAGTACCACAAGTTAGGTGGCTTAAAACATCAGGAATTTATTGTCTTACAGTACTAGAGGCTGGAAGTCCAAAATCGAAGTGTTGATAGGGTTGGTTCCTTCTGGAGGCTCTGAGGGAAAATCAGTTCTGTACCTCTCTCAGTTTGTGGGGGCTCCCGGCAATCCTTGGCTTGCAGCTGCATCACTCCAATCTCTGCCTTTGTCATCACATGGCCATCTTCCCTCTGTGTGTATGTGTCTGGGTCTTTTACCCTCTTTCCTAAGGACAAAACTCATATTGGATTAGGACCCACCCTACTCCAGTATGACCTAATATTAACTAATTACATCTTCAAAGACTCTATTTCCAAACAAGGTCGCACTTGCAGGTACCGGTAATTAGGAGTTCAACACATTCTGGGCAAGGGGTGCAGGCATACCATTCAAACCATAATAGATGGTTACAGTATTGGGACTTGAACCTAGAACTGCTAACTGTGGTAAAGTACTGGAAATTTTTATTTACATGCATCACATAGTCAGTAATAACGACACTAAAGGAAGTGTCACATTGGCTTTGTATTATAATTTGGGACTCTGGCTTCCCCAGTAGGGCGGAACATTCTGGACAGCAGGCGTATAAGTGTTCATTTTACTCATAGCAGCACATCTTCCACACTGCGGTCTTAATAAATATTTGCCATTCTCAGTGTGTTCACTGGCTTTGTGTTAACCTCACAGTAACAAGATGGTTACTGAGTAACTAGCATTAGTTACAAACACAACAATGTCTAGCAGAAGAAGGATTAGCTCTTCTTCATCTAATCTTCCCTAGAAGCACACCCAGCAGATCCCGGTCACATCACATTAGCCACTGCTGGGTCACAAGTGCACCTCTAGACCAATTACTGGCAAGGAGGATGGAGTTAACATGTCTGATTTTCTGAAGAACATGAAGAATGGTGGATAAATGGACTAAATCAAGGTTCTCTTGGAAAGGAATAAGCATGAGGAAATGGATGTTCGTTAGACCACCAGCTGCATCTACGTAACACCATGTAGTACCCTAGAAACTTATTTGTGTAGGCAATAAGAAAAATGAAAACTGCAAATTTATATGTACATTATAACTCAACTACATGAAATGTTTGCACATATGGCAAAAAACTGATTTCTGCACTAATTATAACAACTGTTTGGTGCGATAAGGGCTCTTTTTCCTTCTGTTGTCAAGTTTTCCTCCATATAGTAAGAGTGTCTTAGAATTTTTTAAAAATTCAGAACTTTAATATTGACACATATAGCCCAACATAACTAGATAAAAAAGACTTTGACCTCTGATGTCCCCCTCCAGGACTGATTCCCTGGGGAAATTTGAAAGCCTCTTCCCTGGGCAGGTCTACCTGAGAACACCTAGAGGCAGGCTCCCAGGGGTGCTGGGATGGCTAGCACTGACAGCAATTTTACTTGTCTCAACAACGTCCAATGAGAGTGAACTAAGGGTTAGGGAGATAAGTGGGGGCATGTCACATCATACTCTTTGTGGAAAGTTGGGGAGGATGACAGGGTTAGGGAGACCTCCCCATCATCCTTCTGGCCCTTCTGTAGTCTCCTCAGAAGACGACCAAAAAAGGACAGTGACACCCTGTAAGCTAACACAGCCACCTCACATCTGTGAGCGAGGCAGTGTGGTGTGATGTTGATGAGAAGAGCAGGATCCTGAACACACACAGAGCAGGTCAAACAAGCAGACCATGCCTTCTAGGACATACTCACCAAGGGAGAACAAGCAAAAGAAAAGAGAAGAAAACTGTGAAGCTTTGGACTATTGGCTGTTGCTCAATATGTTGGATGATTTTTCAACAGTGGAGAATCATATTGTTTTTTGTTTTTTAAAAAATTCCTTCTGACAGGTTGTAACCAGGAAACTTATAAGTGAGATGCTGGTGCAGACTACCAGTGCAGCATTGAGGAGAAATTGTCTAAAGCTTATGAGTAGGGCAGTGGGGGCTTGTCCACAAGGGAGCTCTCCTAAAAGAAACTTGTGCCATGGACATCTGAGCAGTTCCCTCTGTTTACCCTCCTTCTTAATGTCCTCCTGCAGACTGGGAGACTAAATATACAAACAGACAAAGGTCAGACCATACGTAAAAATAAAACTGTGGCCCACAACCTGTAGCAATCAGCCCAGGAAGCGAAACAACAATCCCTGAAACAATCAGCCCAAAACGACCATGACTTGATCAGTAACTGGCAGCTTCCCTTATTTTCACACACACCACCCTTTCAATTTAGGACCAACCAGAAAGCCAAACACGCTCCTCTAACCACTCATATCGGATCCCTGGAGGCACAATGGTTCAGCACTAGGCTGCTAACCGAAAGGTCAGTGGTTTAAACCTACCAGCCACTCAGTGGAAGAAAGACCTGGAGATCCGCTCCTGTAAAGATTACAGCCTCAGAAACTTTATGGGGCAGTTCTACTCAGTCACATGGGGTTGACATAAGTCAAAATCAGCTTGACGGCACCTAAGACACACACACACATATCCACTCACATAGGATGCTCTGCTTCTTCTTAGCCCACCTCTAGATCCTGAAACCTACAGACTCCAATCAGGGCATACCTGAAACCTTCCCTTTTTTCCAGTATAAAGCTTTCCCACTCCTCTGCCTGTCTTTGCATATTTGCCAAATGCAAGTAATGGTGGCTCACTCCCTTCCTATAGCAAGCTCTGAATAAATACCCTCTCCTTATTCTCATTTGGGTTGTCTTCATTTATTTCCATAGGCACGAAGTACTGAGTATTAATCTACTGAGCTATTTTACTTTATAAGAAAAAAAATTTTCATTTTGGCTTTCTAGAGGTAATAATTTTTTTATATTATTTATAAGAAAATAAATTATAAACGTTAATTACTATAGGCGATAAGGAATTTTTTTAAAACATTCCACTAACTTGTCTAAAAATCAAAGAAGTATAAATTACAACAATACAGAATGTTTTTCACTTACTATATCAGGAAAAAAACATTTTTAACAATATTAAAAGCAGGACGAGGAGAGAAAAAACTGGTATTCTGGTGCTGGTGACCACGTAAATTAAACAATCATTTTATCGACATTAGCAAACCCGTTGCAAAAATCTAACTCCAGAAATAATCCAAAGTGCAGAAAAATCTGTATACTCAAAGATGTTTGTCATATTTTATTTATATTAACTTAAGGTACAATGTTTGGAAGTTGTTTAAACCAAATCATGAAATATAACATCAATGAACTATTATGCCACTGGTATAAACTGTAGTTAAGAAGATTATGATGAACACAGAAAAATATAATTTAGCTAACGTTTTAGTTTTAAAATACAGAGAAAATACAATATCTTTATTTTGTAGGTACTTAATTTGTTCTTCCTACTGAGCCCTCATTCACTGATTAAATGGAGAAAAAACATAATTTTTTCTTTTCTGTCCAGTTTGAGATTTGGTCCAATCCAATAATTTAAATAACAATTTTAATAGTCCCTTCAGACATTATTCAGGCTTTCTTGGATAAAATTGTTCATTCTCCCACCTACCCTGTTTCTCTGTTATAAAAGGGTGTGCGTGGGGTATGTGACGGCATTGAGGGGAAAGACTGGAACCCCTATCTTTGGCTGGAGTATCTCTGGTCTCTAGAGTGCCCGCCTGCATTGATAAGATGAGATTTGTAGCCAAGATATAACACATGGTCTGGTCTCTCCTGTTTTAGTATATTACGACTCGATGGATAACTCAGTCTCATCTTGGCGCTCACTACTGAAGACCTCAGAGCTTCGATCCAGGCCCAGCATCCATCCATCCCTGCCTCTACCTTAAGCAAGCCTGCAGCAAGCCCACTAGCTCTTCTTTTAGCATCTGTGCTACACCAGTACTCCAAAAAACAAATCTTCAGCCCCCTGCCCTTTGCCTGACCATCTTGCACTACTTTTCTCTCACTGTATCCAAAGGAAGAGATGCAATAACCCCTTTCTCTCTGCTCAGGACTGCTCTTATGACTATAACTCCCACAACGGGTTTGGTTTTGTTTGTTTTTTTTACTCTGATTTTAAACCTAGAAAAAGGAGCTCAGGGAACTCTTACCTAAATGCTTTGTTCTCCTTCTCATCTCCCCACTCCCTCCCCTTTACTCTCCCCCCCCATCCCTCCAATAATCCCCTGGGCCCAGAGGGTTTGGGCTTTTCCTTTACTGTCCCTAAGACGTATCTTCTTTCTTCTAGATCCCAGTTAAGCCATAAGGATCGGCAGGGCTATCTCTACTACAAAGTTGGAGAACACCGTGAGCTAGATCTTCCAGATTCTGTTGTTGATATGCTGGGAGCAGATAGCAGGGGGCAGGGAGGGGTATAGAGAGTTTGGTAAATCTTTTCAAGTCAGACGTCCAACACTCTTGACCTACTGCATAATCCTATTTTGAATGCCAAAACAAAATATAACCTTGGTCTTTCAGTTAAGAACCTTTTATTCATGAATATGGAAAATCCAACTCAAATGTGCTTCAGCAATAGGAAAGCCAGGAGGTTTCAGAGTTAGTTGATTTAGTGACTCACCAATACCACCCCAGGTTCTTTCTTAACTTGGTTCTGCCAGCCTCAGTAAACTGGTGCTGAGCTGAGGCTGACCACTCTCACAGTCACAAGATGACTGTAGCAGATACCACACTGAACACGGCACAAAAGCATCATCTCTTCCAGTGTCTTCCTAAGAACAAGAAAGCATTTCCCAGCAGCCTCCCCACCTTCACATCTTATTGGACAGACCAGGGGTTGATCCTTGCACCAGGGACAAAGCCACTCGCCCTTGAATCACGTAGGGGAGGAGAATTTGTTGTTTTTGTTGTTAGTTGC
>NW_004443946.1:995155-995955 GCF_000243295.1 Trichechus manatus latirostris
TGTCTTAAAATGCATTTTAATACAAGAAAGAAAGCCACACCAAAATAGTTATAACAATTGTGGTTGAGGTTTTGGGACTGTAGGTGATTTTCCCCTTAATTTCTAAGTCTTTGAATATGAACAAATTTTGTGTGTAATTTTTTAAATTAAGAAGCTCCAAACTCCATTCTGTTTTACAAGTTCTTCTTTAGAAATTCCCATTATCATTGTCCTTCAAATTACTTTATTTGAACATCCTGAAAAGGAAATAATCTGTATAGCCTATGTGTATTCATCTCATATATGAGGCACAGGTACTCTCCATGAACAGGATAATTAAATAAAATATCCTTCTGTCATAAATGCATGGTCACTGTGTCAAACCTTGCCTTTAAATGAACTCCCTCATTAAATCTGGAGAGGTGATGTCTACTATTTTTCCTGCAACCACTGTAAAACTCTAATGGGCTTTGTAATTATTTCCTATTTTTCAAGGCACTTTCTGATTTGTACATCAGTGACACTGAGACACTTAAGCTACTGTATTTGAGATAACATCCCCTCTAAAGCACCTTTAAAAGGGAACTCCTAATTCTACTCTCCTTTTACCTCCTAATTTCCTCACACCCAGCTTCCAGAGTAGTTAATGTTTTGTTTGAAATATTAAGAGATTTATACCATTATGCCAACTCCCATTTATGCAGAAACTGATACTGAATATAATGTATACGTATATGAAGCCACCTCCCAACCACCCGACCTGTGGGCTTCACCACTGCTGGCTGCCAGTGGATGGATGTCTTCTACCCATTAATTTTGGG
>NW_004443946.1:998956-1000764 GCF_000243295.1 Trichechus manatus latirostris
TGTGTAAAAAGGAATAAATAAAAATTGCCCAATTCCTCACAAGCATGATCTCTATAAAAACTGGGGAAAGAAACATTCTTTTAATCTTATAATGTTTACTTCATCATCTGCACAGATAAGAAGTGTTCCTTTGTGGTTCATGACTATCGTATACACACATTAATTTGGGTGGCTCTGGAAAATACAAATGCAAAACATCTCATGGTAATTCTTGGGAACTTCCCTCTGTGGAATGGAACAAATACTGAACAGAAATTAAAAATCCTAAGAGGCGTACTATCCATACCAACTGTAGTAGATTGCTTGTAAAAATGTCTGCAATCATGCCCTGCCTTATCCATGTCCTCGGGTTATCCCTTCCCACACTGACTCCGGGGTTGGCCCTGTGACTTGCTTTGACCAATGGGACAACAGAAAGCATGATACAAGGAGAGTCTCAAACAGTGCTTGCTTTTCTTGCTGCTGTTTGGAACCTGCAATCATCACCTTGTAAGAAGCCCATGCTAGTCTGTGGATGATGAGAGACCCTTAGCCAAGTCATCTCCATCATCCCATCACTCCATCAAGGCACTGTCAGACATGTGCGGCCATCTTGGATCGTCCATCTCCTAGCCGTCCCACCAGCTGTCTGGAGAAGAACTGCCCACCTAAGCCCTGGCCATAGTATCAACTCACTGCAACGTGAACTAATAAATGTAGTTTTAAGCCAATAGGTTGTAGGGAGTTGTTATGTAACAAAGCCCAATTTAGACACCAAATAAAGAATGCTTATTGAGGCTTTACTACATGGGGGTCATTGTCTTAATGGAAGGACAAAAGAAAATATAAGAGACAATCCCTGTTCAAAAGAAACAAGCAATTCAGATTTTAAAAAATATTTAAAAGAAAACTAATGATCTATGGCAGAAATAGACCGTCTTATCAGTTGAATAGGCATTGAATACTTTAAGAAAATAGAGGAGGATATTGTTATTGTAGGCAGAAGGGATATCAAGGAAGACTTGACAGGGGCAGTGGGATTTTAATTATTTGAACCGGAAGGCATGGTGAACTGTGGATGTGAAGGTGAGGATGAAGGAATATACAAAGCAGCACATGGGGCTCTACTGGCCCTTGGCTGCAAGTATCAGCAGAATCCTGCTCTACTCTAGGAAAGAGTAAACATAGCCAGGCTTTATCTGCCCGCACCTGGCTAGCCTCTTCAAACTAAAGCTGAGGACCCCTGGGATACATAGTCCTGAGTTTCATAGGCACACCCAGATAGTGCTACCGAGTGAAACTACCCATCAACCCATCCCAGATCCTAAACCTCTTTCTCAGGCTTTTTGAATGAACACTCCTACCCATTTTCTGGTGCCTGGCCTCAACCCTGACCCTTACTCCTGCCTGATCCTGCCTACCCTCCATGAACCTCCAGATGTTAGTGACTCAGCAGATGCTGTAATCTGGCTTAGGCCTCTAATCTTTGAACCTTCCCCCAAGTCTCCTGATTTGGACTGATATCCAGATACCTGGATTTAGGATTCCCATGGGATTCATGATAATCCCATCCCTTCTTCTACATGTGCTTTGAATTCAATGAATGACTATTAAACACCTGCTTCGTGCAAGGCCCTAGTCCCTGTGGTGCAGGATGATCAAGTTAGAGTTCTTGCTCTCCAGCAGCTTAAGAACAAAGCCATGCATATACTCTAGAAGTCTTGGTAGATTACTGGCAAAGATGGCCACAAAAATTCCTTCCATCCCTGTAGGCAGACCCCCATTGAAATGAGACCTTGTAGGTTCTCTCTTCAAGAGGTGGGGTCTAT
>NW_004443946.1:1001853-1003883 GCF_000243295.1 Trichechus manatus latirostris
AAAGAGCAATTTGGTAGAGATTATCTGTGAGCCTCCCTTAAATAGGCTGGTCAGGAAAGACTTCTCTGAGGAGGTAACCTTTAAACTGAATCAAGGAGTTAGCTAAAGCTCAAAGGAATAGCACTCCAGGCAGAGAAAACAGCTGGTGCAAAGGCCCTGTGGCATAAACCATCTTGGCAGGTTTGCTGTCTCAGCTAAAATCTCACTTCCTCCAGTGAATATTCCCAACCTACCCCCAACAAGGCTTGATTCTATGTATTCCCAAAGCCCTGTTCCTCCCTTCCTACAGCAACATCACACTGTATTAAAATTACCTGTTAACTTACATGTAGCCTCCCCTTGAGTTACTCTCTAAGGGCAGAGAACTTATATTCTGAGCACCCAGTAAAGTCTGGACATGGTAGATGACTAATCAATATCAGTGAGTGAGTGAAATAATCAGTACTCATATGCAGTTCTTCTGATTCCAAGTCCACTGCTCTTTCTACTGTGTATTAACTTCCTGTGGCTGCTGTAACAAAATACCACAAACTTGGTGGCTTAAACCAACAGAAATTTATTCTCCCACAGTTCTAGGGGCTAGAAGTCAAAAATCAAGGTGTGGACAGGACTGTGCTCCTTCCAAAGCCTCTAAGAGAAGATCTTTCCTTTCCTCTTCCAGCTTCTGGTAGCCTCAGGTGCTCGCTGGCTTGAGGCAGCATATCTCTAATCTCTGCCTCTTTACATGGCTGTCTTCCCTCTGGGTCTGTCTCTCTGTGTCTCTTCTCTTCTTATAAGGACACCAGTCATATTGAATTTAGAGCCCACCCTACTCCAATATGATCTTATCTTAACCGAACTAATTACATCTGCAAAGACCCTATTTCCAAATAAGATCACATTCTGAGGTTACAGGAAGGACACTGATTTTAAGAGGGACTCTATTCAACCTAGTCCACACTGTAATGCATTGCCCCTCCAATAAGTGGGGGCTGTTATCAGAGTAGAACTCTGTTTTGTTTTGTTTTTCACTTATATTTACTTCTCCCATCTTAGGATTTCAATCAGTTAACATCTGGCTAATAATTAGATTTTTGTTTTCTTTATTAGGCGCCTATCTTTCTGGGAATGATGCAGAAAGGAATGTTACACAAGCTACTTCTGTCTTAAAAATTATCAAGAAACAATCTCTTTAGTTTTCTTAATATGATTTTCCCATATCATCACTTCTATAAACAGCAGCCAAAAATATCTCTACACACTTGTTTATACCAACTCAGTGACATCTTTCCCTAATGTTTCCTTCTACTTTTTTTCTTTTCTTTAGATAATGCCCAGTTTCTGTCTTTATTATCATGATTAGCCTGATTTTTAAACCCCTAGCCACTTTGCTCAGATAATCACACCTTTGTCATTCCACTCTGCTAACAGCTGTCTATATGTTGACTTTACCCCTGATACACTAAATTCAAATTCATTCTTTATGTAGTCCCCAAACCAAGTAAGGCAACATTCATAGATAGCAGCCAGAGTGTTCCCAGGTGCCTGCTGCAATAAACACTGCAATCAAATCATTCGATTTTACTTTCCCAGATTCCTAAGCTTGTAACTCTTTTCTGCATATACGAGAGCCTAATAAAAGAGGAAAATGTGCAATGCGTACAGCACAGAAGGGAGTCTATGGTTAGTGCAAATGATTAACACACTCAGCTCCTAACTGAGAGGTTGGACGTTTTGAGTCCACCCAGAGATGCCTTGGAAGACAGGCCGGGAGATCAACTTCCAAAACAATTAGCTACTTAAAGCCAGATGGAGCACAGACTCGATTAGACAATAGCTGGTTACAGCACAGACACTCAGAAATGAGAAAGGGTAGTTATCTCTCAACAAGCTGAGAGTTTGCACTGTTTGGTGCTTTCTATGTCCCCACGCACTTCCACATCCATTTTCTCCCTTGATCTTCACAGCACTGTGTGGTACACCTAAATGGTACTACTTACACTCCCTACTTAGAAATGAAAAACTATGAAGCTCAAAGAGGTTAAAAGAAC
>NW_004443946.1:1005460-1009155 GCF_000243295.1 Trichechus manatus latirostris
CAGATTGATTAGAATGGCATTTACAAAGGAAAGACTCTAGGAAAACAGGCTCAGAGAGGGAAAGGAAACAACAGTTGTGCTTTGGACATGTTAAGACTGCGATGCCTATTAGGTATGCAAGTAGCAATGTCAGACTACAACTGTGCTGAATGCTGTGGTGTGAGGCCCAGTTCCCTCTTCAGGACCAAGGTACTAATCCCATCAGTTGCCATGAGAGATGGCTCTTGGCCTAAGTAAACTGACCTGTCCACGGTTATGCAGCCTACATCCAATGATTGGTTGATTCAAAAGTACAATGGCTAGCTCCCTTGCTTTAACTGGAAAAACTTTGAAGGACCATCCCAGTACCAGAGTTCCCCATATATTGGCTGAGGCCTTTGCTGTGACTGCACTGTATCTCAACTACTATTCCCTATGCCCAAACCTACTTCCTTCACTTCCTCACAAGTGTTCCCAAAATCACTCCCCAGTGTACTTCCTGCATATATAAGACTTTTTCCCAGGAAGGCCAACCGAAGACACTTGGTGCCAGGAAATACTGAGAAAGCAGCATCTAAAATGGGATTATGGAGCTGGCTTCCCTGCTGGCTGGCTGGCTATAAAGACCCCATCACTGGTGGAAGGTGCAGTACTGAAGACCCTGGCATTTAGTAGAAGCACAATTGTTAAATTTTTCTCTGGTGGTGAACCAGGATGGGATACTGGTAGAAAGTACTAACAGTTGTATTATCTCAGGCATTTGAGTGGTTCAGGGGAAATAGTAATTATAAGGGCAATGGAATCAAATGGTTGTTGCTGCGTACTATCAACATATTGGCAAAAGACAATGAAAAGCTGAGGGTGATTAATGACTAATTCAAGGTGAATCATGAAAATCAAAGGGCCTAGTTGGTATTTTCAGCCACCTCATATGCATGCAAAAGCTGGACAATGAATAACGAAGACTGAAGAAGAATTGATGCATTTGAATTATGGTGTTGGGGAAGAATATTGAGTATACCACAGACTGCCAGAAGAATGAACGAATTTGTCTTGGAAGAAGTACAGCCACACGCTCCTTAGAAGCGAGCGTGGTGAGACTTCATCTCACATACTTTGGACATGTTATCAGGAGGGACCAGTTTCTGGAGGACATCATGCTTGGTAGAGTAGAAGGTCAGCGAACAAGAGGAAGACCCTCAACAAGATTGTTGACACCATGGCCGCAACAATGAGCTCAAACAGCGATGATTGTGAGCTTGGTGCAGGACTGGGCAGTGTTTAGTTCTGTTGTACATAGGGTCACTATGAGGTGGAATTGACTCGATGACACCTAACAACTAGCAACAACTGTTGATAATATACAAAAAGATTCTCATCTCCTGTAATCAAAAGCTATAAAAACCTAAGGATCAGTCCTGGGGCTTAATTCAATGGTAGCAGAGCTAAAAGAAGAATGAATTTTCAACCCTGCCAAGTCTGCTGTGCCAAGATCAGGATTATGACTGGGAAGAGCTCTGAGACTTGGGATGTGGACATCTAGGTTGATGCATTTGAAAACCTTAAAACCTCAGATCCTCTTCTAGAAGGAAGTGTCTCACTCCCTCTGTTGAAGGCTAGCCCTTCCTATCTTGGTTGCAAATGATGCAGAGGCCTCTACTGCAGAGCAACGTTAGCCCCCCTCAGGATCTAATCTCAGCACCTCCCCTCATAGTCATCAGACTAGTGACTAAGATCAAGTCAAAACATAACCTAGCCGGAAAGTACTAGGC
The DNA here is from genome assembly GCF_000243295.1 of Trichechus manatus latirostris. Classification (NCBI taxonomy): domain Eukaryota; kingdom Metazoa; phylum Chordata; class Mammalia; order Sirenia; family Trichechidae; genus Trichechus; species Trichechus manatus. The sequence goes on from NW_004443946.1 coordinate 1,007,212, forward strand.
CTGTTGGAAGGAAAACACCATACTCTGAAGCAGCTACAGGACCTAGTCAACATATGCCAGCAGGAGCTAAGATTATGTATGGAACTGGTTTCAGAGGGAGCTTGATTGGGGGGAGGGGTAGTGGGACATACATTTGGAAAAGGGATATAGGATTTAATACCCTTGCAAGGACCTGAGGAGATGGGACAAACACAATGGTCCCAATATTAGAGTACGGATGAAGGGAGGTCAGATAATGAATAGTCATGTTTCAGGTCCACCTAACAATGACTCCATTGGGTCCAGTGACCCACCCAGTGGTCATTTCCCTGGTCTCCCAGAATATAAACATATTAGTTGGCAGAATCTCCACATTGGTTTCTTAGCCTTTGCGGTAAGAGCTGGCATAATGTAGGAGGCCAAATGGGAGCCTCTGAATTGTTCCCCAAGCTTGAACAAGACAGTAAAACAAAAACAATATCACAAAGAAGAATATGTTTGGCACCTAGGCCATTCATTATGGTGATTTGATACTCTCTTGCTCAATTTTGAGAGTATATGGACAAGTACAAACAACAATCATGACTTGAGAAGAGCAGGTGGACAGGCGCTCACCTCCCTTAGGGATGGAGGTGAGTCATCTAGACCATCAAAAGTCCTGACGGGTGAGGGGAACGTATAATGAGTGGAAAGAGATGTTGCGTACCAGTAGCAGCACTGAAACCAGCTGTAGCAGTGAGGTGGGAATTGATGTTATTAACTTTCTCTTGCACATTTCTCCAGAAAAAAGAACCAAAGAGAATTCTGGAAGAGTTGTTCCCAGAAGGGGTAAATTTATTATGTGAAGCAAGTGGATCCAAATGGCACAAGGGGAAGAATTTGATGGTGCTCTGGTGTGCCACCCAGATCTTCCCTCCTGGACCAAGGTGCTCATGTTTCCAGGTGACAAGCATTTTGGCTGTCCACAGTTGAGTACCCAATAATGCCCTCGGTTGAGTGGCGCTGTCTGACTACTGGGTTACTCCCCTTTCCCAGGGACAGCTTGCTTCCAATGAGTGTCCAATACAGGGGTACAAAAGTTCAGCCCCTTGCCTCCATTAAGAACACTTCTTGAGGACCCTCCCAGCTCCAGAGCTCTGTTGAGGCTTTTGGTGCAATCGCATATTTCAACTTCACCCTCTGCCCAGACCTGCTTTCTTTACTCCACTACAGGAATTATACCCAAGAATACTCCTCAATAAACTTTTTGCATGCAACTCTCCATTTCAAAGTCCATTTTCCTGGAGACCCCTTCCCTCTTCCACTTTGCCTCAAGAAACACCAACTCAGGTCTTTAGTCTTGAAGTTACATGAGTAGTGATGAATAAACTGGAGGAAGAAGTGGCAATAGTCTTTGATTACTTTAAATAAGACTAAAACATGAAGAAAGAAACGTTACTGCATTCATTCGTTAGTGACTAAGTTAGCAGCAAGCCTGTTAAAACTAGAGAAGACCTAATTATCTATAGGGTCACTATGAGTCAGAATTGACTTGACGGCAACAGGTTCGGTTTGGTTTTTTGGTATATACATCCAAAGTCCTTCTTCCTCATGTAGAAAAAGATTTTAAGCCCAAGGGAAAATAATGACAACACGGAAATTTCTAATTGTGTTTTAAAAAAAAGTGGGAATTAAATGAGACTTCATTAACAATTTAATGAATTAGCTCAAAAGTCCTAGAAGAATTTACACAAAATGTTAACAATAGTTTTCTCTGCAATTGTGATAAAAAGTTATTTTTTTACTATTTTTCTTCATGCTTTTTTGTATTGTGTAAATTTTAATTTAAAATGAAGCTGTTATGTATTTTGATATAAAAAGTCTACAAAATGAAAATAAAACATATATTCATATTTTATTGACAACTGAAGGAGCTCTGATGGCGCAACGGTTAAGTGCTCAGCTGCTAACCAAAAAGTTGATGGT
>NW_004443946.1:1010133-1012603 GCF_000243295.1 Trichechus manatus latirostris
TTCTCAAAAGTCTTTAAAATATTTATATTCTTTGACCCAACAATTCCACTTCTAGGACTTTAGCCTAAAGAAATAAACATGGATATGTGCAAAGATTTTGCTACAAAGATGTTTATCTCCATGAAGTATATTTAATAGATGAAACACGGAACTACATGAAACCAGTAGGGGATTGGTTATATAAAGTATGGCATATGCATATAATAGAATATTGCGCAGACAGTAACAATAGCATGAAACATTTAATGACATGGAAAAATATTTGCAAAACTTAAGAGGAAAAAGCTTATAAATCAGTGTGAAAGGATAACTCCCTTTTTAAAATTAAATATTAGCCAGTAGTAAAGAGACTAGAAGGGATTAACTGGGGTTTCAAACTCAAACATCCCAGGGTACTAGCAGGTAAAATAAACGAGTAAAGCAGGACAAAACCAGTTACTATAAATTCAATTCTGACTCATGGTGACCCCTTGTGCATCAGAGTAGAACTGTGCGCCATAGGATTTTTAAGGCTGTTGTTCTCAGAAGCAGATCACCAGGCCTTTCTTCTGAGGCACCTGAAGGTGGGTTTGAATCACCAACCTTTCAATAGTAGTTGAGCACTTAACCATAGTGCTACCCAGGAAGGACAAGAGGGTATCTTTTCTAAAGAGAGCAGCTCCTGCTCAGCTCTGATCTGTCATGCTGGAATGCAGACTTCATTTGCCGATCTTCGGTATTTCAGGAGAAGCTAGAAATTCGTGTGTTCATGAGAAATCACCCAATTTTTAAATGTTGGCATCTAATTTGAAAAATGTAAATATTACACAGCCAAACAAAATGCATCTGTAAACTACCTTAGCAACACTGATTTATTCAGAATGTCAGCAGTGGTTATCTCTGGGTGTCAGGATTTTAGGTGATTTTTCTTTCTTTCATTTTGTTTTTGATGCTTTTCCCATATTTTCTACAATGAGAAATAGATCATTTTAATAAAAAATACATTGGTTTGAATTTTTACGAGTTTAGCTGTTATCTTAACATTGCCACTGAAAATAAAATGAAAGAATTTAAGAATTAAGAGCTAGAAATAAAGACATAGTATAAACCATCTTTACAGTGTCAGTACGAGGCATAACATTTATAGAAAGTGTCAGAAAATTAGTGTACTTCCTTTGTTGTCCGCAGAACTATCTGGGGAAAGAAAAACTTCATTGACATTTTTACAGATTCTTTGCTTTTGTTCTAAACACTGATGTTATTACGAACAGAAACAGCCTAAGGTTTTAGAGTGAGGGGGCAGTGATGGTTCTCTCCATGTGGGAGACCGGGGCTCAACTCCCAGCCAATGCTCTTCAAGCACAGCCACCACCCATCTGTCAGTGGAGGCTTGCATGTTGCTATGATGCTGAAAAGGTTTTAGTGAAGAACCAGACTAAAACAGACTAGGAAGAAAGGCCTGGGGATCTACTTCCAAAAAAAGAACCAATGAAAATCCTATGGAGCACAAAAGTTCGATCCTGTTGTACATGAGGTTCATAGGATCTGGGGCAACTAGACAGCAGCTAACAACAACAAGGCTATAGAAAATTGTAATACAGTAATTTTTTCTCTAAAAACCTTCCATAAGGAAGAGAAAAGAGATCCATCTCTGCAGAGTACTGTTTCCCAAACTGGCTTTCTTAGAAGCTCCATGGTCAAATCAATTTGGAAAGCAGTGCATACACTATCTCCCGTGAGAATCCAATACACACTGACAAAAGGAGGCTGTGAAATGTCCTGTATTTTCAACACACACACCCCTAGGGGCTTTGTTTAGCCCAGAGACTATTAAACTGATTTGTCCACAGAACTCCTCTTTATGGAGCACCTATTACCATCCCACAAACACTAACATTCTACAGGACACAGCTCAGAAAATACAGAATGAGTCTGGAACGGGGGAGGGAGCGGGGGACATGTTTCCTTATAGACTCGCTCTCTACAGTGTACTAAATTTACAAATTACATAGTCTCTACATATTTTAAAGAGGAAGGCAGATTTCTAGTATTTAGAAGCTCAAGGAACAAGGAACTGGCTCTCAGAACTCAGGAGATCAACCCAGCCATTCACAGTAAGGTGTATCTCGAAAATCCACACATTAAAGGGTCCCTTGAGGTCAGATTTTTGAGTCTAATAACAAAATGATACTAAACTAAAAATCGGTGGGGGTCAGCCCTAGGGCAAAAATGAAAGACGACCTGAAAATGGCTTTCTTTTTTTAACGACTCTACTTAGATCTCAGTTAACAGGACTTCTGCTCCATGCCATGGTAAAAATAAACTGCATCATGTCATTTGAAAAGAAAACTGCTATTGAAGCTCCAAGTAAGTCTCAGGCACTTTAACGTAACTTCAAAATGATACCCGTTGAGTTAATTGTTTTAAAATAGAATCCACCTTCCAGAAATGCCTGATATTTGACTATTATTAATTTCTTCACCCACCACAC
>NW_004443946.1:1013184-1014276 GCF_000243295.1 Trichechus manatus latirostris
TGAGGTTTGTGCGTGCATGTGCCAACTTGCATTACGGGATCTTAGCATTGATTGTTATGTATGTTTACGTGTATTGTTTTGTCTGCAAAAGATATATCACATTGACATCTGACAGCTTCCTTCCAACTGAGACTCCAGCAGTGGGGATCCGGCTTAGCCAGCTTTCTCTCTCAGCAAAACTCTAGCTATCACTTCTCTCCCACTGAGAATCGGCAGCACCCTCCACAAGGAAGACATTTTTCTTGACTGTTTGGTATTTTATTTTTGTTTTTTCTTGCGTTTAACTTTTCCAGGAGATGCACTCTTCCCAGCTGATCTGGCATTGGCTTGCAAAAATCAGAAAGTGGCCCTGCAGGAGAACTCTGTCTCCTTGCTTTTGTTTGTTTGTTCATTAACTCTGAAGAAAACAAACTTCTAGTCAATAACCACTTGTTCCAGAAAGGGCAAAGCCACTAGCATACACTAAAACTTCAAAAGACACTAAGAATCTTTTAGGGCTAAGAAAGTTACCTTTTTCAAGGACCCAGCACATACAAGGGAGGAAATAAGAACTCTACAGTCTTTGTCCAATAATAAGCTTAAGTGAAAGCAATTTTCCAATCCAGAGCTCTCTTTTGTGGTTTACTGTGAAAAATCCTGCAGTGGGATTTTTTTTTTTCCCTTTGAATCATGTTCCCCTTCATAGTCAGTTGATAAAAAAAAAGCTAAACCTTCTTTTGTGAGAGCCATTTGATGTTCAAAGGGCTCTTCAAAAATGGATGTGAACAGCCTCTACAGAATTCTTGGAACGTCAATCCAAATTAAGTCTTAATAACAGGCAAGTTTCATTAGCTCTAGACAAACTCCAAAGCCAAATTCCAAGTAATGAGAACTGATGTCATCAGCCCCTGAAGTCAAGGGCAGTTTAGAGTATGACGAACTGGTCATGCACTTCCAGCCCTCGCCATTTAAAAGAAACCGTCGCTATTAGAGATACTGTTGGGCTGTCACAGCTAAGTCCAACTTGCTGCTGCTGCTCTCCAGTCATAACACAATAAGCATGGAAATGTGCATGCACCCTGTCTTAGTCACCTAGTGCTGCTCTAACAGAAA
>NW_004443946.1:1014878-1016800 GCF_000243295.1 Trichechus manatus latirostris
GAGGGGAAGATGGAATCAAAGATTACAGCCTACATCCTTTTCCCAGATTCCTTCTTTAAATTCTTTCCAGCAAAGACACAACCCTTAAAAACCTAGGAAAAGTAGGCAGGAACTGGGTCAAAGAGAACACACCAATTTGTGTGGTTTTTCATTTTTCATCGTTTGATGAAGATTTGAAAACAGACCACTTTTGGTTTAGGCTTTATTGGGGTCTTTACTTTCTTTTGCTCGTTCAGGGAAATTCCTTACCCTCAGTGGACTGGAATATTGGCTTGCAAAAATTCAGAAAGTGAACCCTAGAGAACTCTGCCTCTTTGCTTTTTTGTTCGTTTGTTTTGTTTCATTTTGTTTGCTAACGCTGAAGAAAATGTATCTGAGAGGTCACAGCCACCAGAATACAATGTGAATTTTAGGTTGTACAGTAACTCACACCAATGTGACTACATGACTCACCTTCGCTTCTTGCTAATAATAATAGAATTAACCAAGTGTATTGAGCACTTAACTAGGTGCGCCCTACTGTTTCGCAAAATGTTGTTTAATCCATATAGATTCTCCCTCAACAGAGGCACGAGAGGAATGCAGCTCTAGTTCTACCTAAACGTAAGCTGTGCAATGAGCTAAGACAGAAGCTGCCACTAGCTGTATCTATCACTCACAAACCTACCACCCAACCCACACCTCTCCTGGGTCAGAGACCCATAAAGCCAAACTCAGCTTGGATAGCCTACAAGCGCCGCAAACTCAGTTTCTCCAAACTTAATGTATCTTACTTAACAACCTTCTATTTCTCCTTTGTTTTCTAGGATAGAAGTGGCAACAACATCCACCCAGAACCAAAGCCAGAAACCAAGGTGTCATTCTAAATGCTTCCCTTCCCCTCAACCTCCACATCTGAGTCTAGCCAACCTAACTCCTTAACACTTCTCATTTTCATTCCTTCTTCTCTCATCCCATGGCCAGATCATTGATTAGGCTATCATCTCGCTCATCAGGATTATTCTAATCATTTCCTAACCAGGGTCTCTGTTTTCAGTCTTCCAATCCCTTCCCTACACTGTAGCCAAAATACTTCAAAAAACAAGAATTAATCACATGCTTCCTCTATTTTAAAAACTTCAAAGGTTCTCCATTACTCCATACGATATGTGACCATACATCCAGATTTTCCCGAGACGGGCCTGGTTTATGCCGATTGTCCCAGGTTAATTATTATTAACTCTTCCCTATCACTCTAAAAATTGTCCCAGTTTAGGAGATAGATTGCGTGGTCACCCGACCTACAGAAGATATATGGTATCTAAGGCCCAACCTCTGACCTTATCTATCACCATTCTTCTACACATACCATACTCAACCACAGCAAGCTGCTATGACATTGAACCTCAACCCTGGATGCACATTAAAATCATCTGGAAACCTTTTTAAAAGCACCCCAATAATTCAATGGTTCATTAATAATTAAATGAAATATGACTTTCTAGGGGCGGGCCTTAAGCACTGATAGATTTTTTTAAGCTCCCCAGGTGGCTCTAATGTGCAACCAGACTGAGAACCGCCAACGTATGGTTGCCAGATCAACCATATCATGTTATTCCATTTCTTCTGCTTGTGATGTCTTAATGTCTTATGAACCTCTACTCTTCTTTAACATTCTCTTGTCTATGAAGCTTTCTCTGACCCTTCACAGGACCCAGTACATGCCGTTATTATAAAACTAGTAACACTGAATTAGTTGTCAAGGTCTTCATTTTACTTGGATCCACAATCAACATCCATGGAAGCAGCAGTCAAGAGATCAAAAGATGCATTGCATTGGGCAAATCTGCTGCAAAAGATCTTTCTAAAGTATTAAAAAGCAAAGATGTCACCTTGAAGACTAAGGCGCACCTGACCCAGGCCGTGGTGTTTTCAATCGCCTC
>NW_004443946.1:1018278-1023459 GCF_000243295.1 Trichechus manatus latirostris
TAAGCATCTTTAATCACTTCTGTCTCCTCATCTGTGGGGAGAGGGACAGTGGAAATAGCTTAGATCTCCAAGTCCTATAAAAACGGCAGAGCTCAAACAGACCCTCTGGTCCGATGTCCACTTTACTAGTGAAAAATTGAGTCTCTTTCCAAACTAAAATAACCTCCAAAATAAAACCTATTAAACCAGTGCCTTCTAACTTTTAGGTTTTGCTTCTATATTAAAATCATGTTCACTGGAAGGTTATTTACTGACAGAAATGACAAAGCCAAGTGATTTCTTACACGATCTTAAGAGAGTTCAAGGAGGTTTTCTCATTGCTAACCTTTACAGTAGAGTTTCAAAGCCCCTACTTTATATTAGGAACTAATACGAGCTACAGATTAGAGAGTTCTGAGGCCTTTTGTTGTGCCCAAAAGACTGACATCATTCTAGGAAATATGTTAGACCCTAATTCTGCGTTAGTAATGGTTTATCTGTATAAAATAATACTTAATAGAAGAGTCTTCCAGACACTTCCAGGAATCACTTCCACTGCCATATCAAATATCAATATGATATCTGCCTCTGCATTTAGGACAAATGAGTTCTAGAAGAAATTTATTAGAGGTGGGGTCCAGAATTTTGTTTCTGAAATAGCCTAAAACATGTAAGAATCTCTGAAATTTCTCAAACACAAAAATGCAAGTAAAGACCTTGCTATGGATTTAATATTTATTTTTTGAATTGCAGTAAAATATATACAACAAACAAATACCATTTTAACCATTTTTAAATGTACAATTTAGTAACATTAATTACATTTTCCATGTTGTATAGCTATCACCTCTATCGATTTACAAAAGTTTTTCATCACCCCAAACAGAAACTAAGCACCCTTAAGCATTAACTTTCCATTTCTTTCTCCCCCAGTCCCTAATAACCACTAATAAACTTTTCTCTCTATGAATTTGCCTAATCTAGATATTTCATATAAGTGGAATCATACAATATTTGTCATTTTGTGTCTGAGTTATTTCACTTAGCATATTTTTTAAGATTCATCAATGTAGTAGCATGTATCAGAACTTTGTTTCTCTTTACGGCTAAATAACAGTTGGTTATATACATACACATGTATAGAGAGAGCACATGCTGTTTACCTATTCATCTGTTGATGGATTCTTTAGTTGTTTCCATCTTTAGGCTATTGTGAATAATGCAGCAGTTTTCTTTATTTAACAACAGTATGGGTTTTGTTTTGTTTTTTTGTTGTTTTTTTGTTTTATTTATTATAACACCTGTTTGTGGCAAGCAAAGCTGGCTTTTACTTATAGCAAAATAATATTTCTTTTTTTAACAAATATAAAGTTAAAAACGGGGGAGTAAGTAAGTAAATAATAGAAGAGATGACAGGAAAGTCCGGAAGATGATATGAAAGACATTTGTTTAAAACGTTGCCCTAGGGAAAAGCCCCTTTGGAGAGGTAAGCACTCTTCCAGGGGGGTAAATACACTTTTATCACTATCGAGTCTAAAAACTGAGAATACGTAAGTAAGCAACCACAAAGAAGAGTACTCTATAAGACACAGGAAAAACTAAAAATTGGTTAAAGCATTTGGTGTTTGGATAGTCCAGAAAACTCTTGACAGGTACGAGTAATCTTTTAAATCAAGATCAAGATAACAAAAAACTAACAGCCCTTTTTAAACACTTAATTCATTACTCCTTTACATAAACATAAAATCTCAAGCTTCCCAGTAAGAATCACTAACAGAAAAAAAAGAGAGACACTATTTTCCAAGTATCCTCACCAAGCAAAGAAATATTTTTGTTATGTTTTACCTTCCATTCTTTTTATTTTAAAAACAAGTTGTTTTCTCATCCCAGCTCCCGATATTTTAAGCAAACTGCACTCCTCACTTTGAAGATTCTCTAAGACACACCACCTCTTAGGAAGTTATATACCATGAGTTGGGAATTACTTTTGACTTTATATTACCATTATGAAAAGCAGCAGCTGCTGTCAGTAGCCAAGACATTACTCGTTACTCCCTACAAATGCACACAATAATTACTTGAGACTGTTTAAATTCTCCAAGTGATAGTGAAATGCACTGTTAGAAACCATAGTTAACTTGCTACAATAAAGACAAATTGTAGAGAAATACAATTAAACAAAGTTATTTTCATTCTTATTTTAATAGCATGGAAGGAGTGAGTTGGAGGTAACATAGAAACTCTGTAGTTTGTAATAGAAAGTGAAATTGTAATAATATGATTTTTATAAGAAAAACAAAACAATTGGTCTGGGGAAGAGATGTAAGCCTACCCTGTTTAGCATTCCTAACCTAGTAAATATGCAGAAAAACAATCTTTTATACAGCATTAAATACCAGGACTGAAAATGGCTCAACTATACTTTGACATACATCTGTGGAAAGAGACAATGAAGAAGCTCAATATCATCAGTCAGAACAAGGGCAGGAGCCAACTGTGGAACAGACCATCAATTGCTCATACGCAAATTGAAGTTGAAACTGAAGAAAATTAAAACAAGTCCACTAGAGCCAAAGTACGACCTTGAGTATATCCCACCTGAATTTTATAGACCACGTCAAGAATAGATTTGATGCGTTGAACACTAATGACTGAAAGACTAGACAAGTTGTGGGTTGACACCAAGGATATCATACATGAAGAAAGCAAAAGATCATTTAAAAGACAAGAAAGAAAGAAAAGGCCAAAAGATGTCAGAAGAGACTCTGAAACTTGCTTTTGAACATAGAGTAGCTAAAGTGAATGGAAGAAATGATGAAGTAAAAGAGTTGAACAGAAGATTTCGAAGGGCAGCTTGAGAAGACAAAGTATTATAAGGAAATGTGCAAAGACCTGGAGTTAGAAAACCAAAAGGAAAGAACAAGCTAAGCATTTCTCAGATTAAAAGAACTGAAGAAAAAGTTCAAGCCTCAAGTTAGAATATTGAAGGATTCTATGGGCAAAATATTGAACGACACAGGAAGCATCAAAAGAAGATGAAAGGAATAAACAGAGTCACTGTATCGAAAAGAATTGGTCATTTCAGGAGGTAACATATGATCAAGAACTGAAGGTACTGAAAGAAGAAGTCCAAGCTGCACTGAAGGCATTGGCAAAAAACAAGGCTCCAGAATTGATGGAATACCAGTTGAGATGTTTCAACAAACAGATGCAGCACTGGATGTGCTCCATCATCTATGCCAAGAAATTAGGAAGACAGCGACCTGGCCAATCAACTGGAAAAGATACATATTTGTGCCCATTCCAAAGAAAAGTCATCCAACAAAATATGGAAATTATCGAATAATATCATTAATATCACACACAAGTAAAATTTCTTGAAAATAATTCAAAAATGGTTGCAGCAGTACGTAAAGAGGGAACGGCCAGAAGTTCAAGCTGAATTCAGAAAAGGGCATGGAATGAGAGATACCATTGCTGATGTCAGATGGATCTTGGCTGAAAGCAGAGGATACTAGAAAGATGTTTACCTGTGTTTTATTGACTATGCAAAGACATTCAACTATGTGGTTCATAAATTATTGATAACATTTTGAAGAATGGAAATTCCAGTACACTTAATTGTGCTCATGAAGAACCTCTACATAGACCAAGAGGCAGTTGTTCAAACAGAACAAGGGGATACTGCATGGTTTAAAATCAGGAAAGGTGTGCATCAGGGTTGTATCCTTTCACCATACTTATTCAGTCTATATGCTGAGAAAATAATCTGAGAAGCTAGACTATATGAAGAAGAACGTGGCATCAGGACTGGAGAAAGACTCATTAACAACCTGTGATATGCAGATGATATAACCTTCCTTGCTAAAATTGTAGAGGAATTGAAGCACTTACTGATGAATATCAAAGACTACAGCCTTCAGTATGGATTACACCTCAACACAAAGAAAACAAAAATCTTCACAACTGGACAAATAAGCAACATTATGATAAACAGAGAAAATATTGAGGTTGTCAAGGATTTCATTTTACTTGGATCCACAATCAACACCCGTGGAAGGTGCAGTCAAGAAATCAAAGGATGTATTATATTGGGCCAATCTGCTGCAAAAGACCTCTTTAAACTGTTAAAAAGTAAAGACATCACTTTGAGGAGTAAGATGTACCTGACCCAAGCTGTGATATTTTCAGTCATCTCATATGCATGCGAAAGCTAGACAACGGATAAAGACGACCAAAGGGGAATGGATGCCTTTGAATTATGGTGTTGGCACAGAATATTGACTATACCATGGACCATCAGAAGAATGAACAAATGTGTCTTGGAAGAACTACAGCCAGAATGCTCCTAGAAGTGAGTATGGCAAGACTTCATTTCACATACTTTGGACATGTTATCAGGAGGGACCAGTCCCTGGAGAAAGACATCATGCTTGGTAAAACTGAGGGTCAGCCACAAAGAGGAAGACCCTCAATGAGATGGACAGACACAGTGGCTGCAACAATGGGCTCAAATATAGCAATGATTGTGAGGATGGCACAGGACCAGGCAGTGTTTCGTTCTGTTGTACCTGATGGGGTCGCTATGAGTCAGAACGAACTCAACAGAACCTAACAAGAACAACAATGTACTTTGACATATATTACATCTACACTGTGTATTGTCAAAAATATAAAACAGGCTGTAAAATAAAATCACAAACAAGGAAATGTAGGAAAACAACACCCTCAGGTACAAATGGAAATTTCAGTGTTTTTTTAGTTTACTTTTAAGCAATAGAGTAACCGTAAAGAATTTCCAAAGTACTCAAAACTTTTAAAATAAAAATAAAGAAGATTGCTGGAAAGATTATTGTACACATGCATTATGGCATATACCACTAGTTGTCTCTTAACAGCCATTCTCCCCTTCTTTTACAGCAGTAGAACTCCTTATTTTTAATTGAGTTTATGGCAGCCCAGAATAAAGACTTAATTTCCCAGCCCCCATTGAAGATAAGTGTACCAATATGACTTAGGTTCTGAACAATGAGATGTAAGGGAAAATATTAAATGCAACTTCTAGAAGTGTCCTTAAAGGGGAGAGGCATGCCTTTTCTCTTTCCTTTCCTCCTTCCTACTGGCTAGAAGACAAACATGATAACTGGAACAGGAGCACTATCTTAGACCATAAGATAACCTATCATTTCATTTAACTTAGAT
>NW_004443946.1:1042652-1043705 GCF_000243295.1 Trichechus manatus latirostris
GAGCTCGATTCAAGGAAAAAACTTCAGGTGAACTTTGCCTGTCATTTATTTCCATAACCTCCTTGTTATGGATTGAATTGTGTCCTCCACAAATATGTGTTGCAAATCCTAACCTCTATGCCTGTGGTTATAATCCTCTTTGGGAATGGACTGTCTTTTTTATATTAACAAGACAGGATTAGTGCAGGGTATGTCTTAATCAATCTCTTTTGAGATATAAAAGAGATTAAATGAGCAATCAAAAAGAGCAGAGATGGGGTAAAGATAGATGCCAAGCCACATGGACATCTCCAAGGAACCAAGAAGCAGAAGCTGAAGAGACAAGGACCTTCCTCCAGAGCCAACAGAGAGAGAAAGCCTTCCCCTAGAGCCTGCACTCTGAATTCGGACTTCTAGCCTGTGAGAAAATGAATTTCTATTTGTTAATGCTAGCCACTTGTGGTATTTGTGTTATAGCAGCACTAGATAACTAAGACAGAATTTGGTACCAAGAGTGTGGTCCTGTTCTAACAAATACCTAAAATGTGGAAGTGGTTTTGAAATTGAGTAATGGGTAGAGGCTGGAATAGATTTAAGGCGTCTAACAGGAAAAGCCTAGATTGCCTTGAAGAAACTGTTGGTAGAACTATGGATGTCAAAGGCAATTCTAGTGAGGGCTCAGAAGGAAGTGAGGAGTGCTATAGAGAAATCTCTATCATCCTAGAGCATACACATGGCATCAGCAACAGAATATTGCTAGAAATGTGGACATTAAATGTGCTTCTGGTGAGACTTTAAAAGAAAATGATGAAAATGTTATTGGACAATGAAGGAGGGGCAATGCTTTTTATGCAGTGGCAAAGAACTTCTTTGAATTATGTTCAAATGTTTGGTGGAAGGTAGAACTTGTGTCATGGATTGTGTGTATCAATTTGGCTAGCCCATGATTCCCAGAATTGTGTGGTTGGTCTCCATTTTGTGATTGTAATTTTGCATTAAAGAAGATTAGGGTGGGATTGTAACACCACCCTTACCCAGGTCACATCCCTGATCCAATGTAAAGGGAGTTTCCCT
>NW_004443946.1:1045946-1046837 GCF_000243295.1 Trichechus manatus latirostris
TGATCTGGGAGCATCTCAACGCAGGAATCTCAGGTCCAAAGGGCACACTCTGCTCCTGGCACTGCTTTCTTGGTGGTGTGAGGTTCCCATGTGTCTCTGCTCGCTTCACTCTTTTATATCTCAAAAGAGATTGGCTTAAGACACTATCCAATCTTGTAGATGTCGGCAGTATAAGCTCATCATAGCAATAGAGTTTACAACACATAAGGAGATCACGTATAACCTCATTATAGTGATAGAGTTTACAACGCATAAGGAAATCACATCAGATTACACAATCATACTATACTGGGAATCATGACCTAGCCAAGCTGACAGATATTTTGGGGGGACACAATGCAATCCATGACAATACCTTAAGCATGTTTACTTTGGGGAAGATGAAAGGAAAAAAATGATGTCTGAGACAAAAAAAAATGTGAATTTAGAACAGAAGCATAAAGGTCTAAGGAAACAAACCCCCAAGGAAATAGAATATTATTTGAATAAATTGGCTTAATCAAGATTAATTCTGTTTATTAACAATTAGAATTGTTATAAGAGCTAAGTAAGCAGTGGTCTGTGTCCAGTTAAGGCAGACAACTCTCTGGGAAAAGACAGAACCAGAACCAGAGTGAAAGCTGCCTTCAAAGTAAGAGGAAGAGAAAGACGTCTGACAGAGCTGTTCGCTATAAAGACTTGAAAGTGAGATTAAATGCCCCTTTATTTGGGATAAACTCTCCATTTGTTCTCCCACTTAAAAAGTGAAAATGATTTGAAAGAGAGAGATAAGTATGGAATTTTACATTTAAACACTACCTGATCCATTTATGAAAGTAATAATAGCTCTCATTTAATCTATAGTAGGTGTCTCAGTCATCTAGTGCTGCTCTAACAGAAATGCCACAAGTG
>NW_004443946.1:1050242-1052367 GCF_000243295.1 Trichechus manatus latirostris
CTCCTTCTTAATCACCTAGAAAGGAGGAATTTTCATATTCATTGTGAAGCATCTCTGTCATTAATGAATAACCTGAGCCAATGCTAAGAGAATCATCAGTATTTTCACTAATTAGGGACGTGCATACTTCCATTATTAACTATAATCATCAGTTGGCTTAAACTGAGATCCCCTTAGTTTAATAAACTCATCACTGCCATTCACTGAAAATACAATAAGCTTTGCCAGGAACACCTTTCTTCCCTGCATTACCTGGCAAAGTTCCACTGGAGATTCAAGCTCTATGAAGCACTTCCTGAACAGCAAAGCTCTCCCATCACCTAGGGGAGTGCTCTTCCTTTATATCCCTGTTGCTACCTGGGTTTACCTCTCTCATGCACTTAATCATCCAGGATTGCCAGACTGCCATTTACTGGTTTTCTCAATGGTCTCCCCCACTAGCCTGTGAGCTTCTTAAGAGCAGGTATTGTGTTTATACCCAACTCTAAGTACAGTGCTTGATGCTGTATTGTTATTGTGTGCCATTGAATTAATTTTGACTCATAGCTACCCTATAGAACAAGGTAGAAATTCCCCATAGGGTTTCCTAGGCTGTAATCTTTGTGGGAGCAGATCACCAGGTCTCTTCTCCGCAGAGCTGCTGGTAAGTTCAAACCACTGACCTCTCAGATAGCAGCCAAGCGCTTAACCACTGCACCACCAGGGCTCCTTCAGTACTCAATGAGAGTATGTTAATCAATCGAATCCAAATAAATGTCACTTTAAAAAATAACTTATCCTAACAGTAACCAGTTGAGTTGCCATTGAGTCAAGTCTAACTCAAGGTGACCCCCATGAGTGTCAGAGTAGAACTGTGCTCCATAGGGTTTTCAGTAGTGACTTTTCTGAAGTAAATCATCAGGTCTTTTTTCTGAAGCTCCTTCGACCACTTGGTTAGCAGCTGAGAGCATTAACCATTTGCATTTCCCAGGGACTCCAACTGATTCCTAAAGGTAGGAAATTCTGGTCCTAAATGAGGCATCAGGAATGAGCTGACAGGACCCTATGGATTTCTATCTTATACTAATGACCTTGAGCCTGAGATCAGGGAGGTAACTCGAGCTTATTGTACGTTGTAGGAAGCCCAATGCCAAGTCCACAAAAAGAACCAACCCTAGGTCCCAAAGCCTCACAAAACTCAAAATCTGGATTAATTTCCTTCAGCAAATCTTCTGTAAGGGACTAGAAGGGATATTTGCTGAAAATGTGATAGTTCCTAGAAATCCTGTAGGCCTCTTGTCTGGCAAGAGTGCCACGGTCTTTTGCAGTCCCTCAGGAAACACACCTTCGAATGAGCGCTGCACGCAAATCATGCGAGTAGGCAGATGACCCTAGCCTGGGCTGGGGAGAACTACAGCCTAGAGCTGTGCTGTCCAGTGTAGTAGCCACATGCAGCTATTGAGCACTTGAAACAAGCACTTAAGAAGTACTGTAAGTGTAAAATACACACCAGACTTTGAAGACTCAGTAAAAAAAAAAGGCAAAATATCTTATTAATTTTTTTTATTGATTACATGTTGAAATGATAATAGGTTTATATATTGGGTTAAATAAAATATATTGCCAAAATTAATTTCACTTGTTTCTTTTCACTTATTTTAATGTAGCTAGTAGAAAATTTAAAATTATACATGTGGCTCACATTATATTGCTGTTGGACAGAATAGAGATTGAGATCATGAGCTTTTGTTTGAGACAGTCCTGAATTTTATTCCCACCTCTACTATCCTCTACCTGAGTGACTTTAGACCCATTACTTACTTTTCCAAACCTCAGCTTTCCGTCTCCTATAACAGTAGCTGACATGTTTTGAATGTTGCTTTGCGCCAGGCATCTTTCCAAACATTATTTAACATTCACCCAGCATTATGAGATAGGCACAGGGACCTTATGTAACTTTCCAAAGACTCAGGGTAAGTTTTGAACCCAGAAAGTAAGATTGCAAAGGCCATGCTCATAGCCAACACCCTATATGATTAAATATACATGTAAAGCTCTTAGCAATGTGTCTGGTAAACATGGTAAACATTCAACAAACATGTTAGCTATTCATAATACAACTTTGTCTACCACTGTCTTTTACAGA
>NW_004443946.1:1053303-1069858 GCF_000243295.1 Trichechus manatus latirostris
CTCCCATTCATGATTAAACCAATCTTATAAAAACTGGACCATTCCTGGAATGTTCATGACTTATAAGGCTAAAGATGTCACCGACTTCATGAGGACCATTTCACCAGCAATTTATCAAGAGGAAGGCTATGTTTATTCCAGTCAGGTTTCACCCATCCATTTAAAGATTTCTAATTTTGCTTCTTGGTAATTGTTCTCCCAGCATTTCCTGTAACTGTGCTTTATTTGATTCTTCCACTCCACAGTGTTACATTTATTGCAACGTAAAACAGAAAACATTTTTTGAATTATAATTGGAAGTCCTGACTCTTTTCCCATCTGATGTTGAATAATTTAATCCTGACTAATTAGGCTTGTGGAACCCCCTGACTCACCCTGCTGAAAGGTTTACCCTGACTTCTGGTGATGCTTCTGGAAAATGGCTAATTGTCAGAAGCCACGCATAGTGATAATGAGCACATCTTTGCCTCTCTTGCCCGCATGAGGGAAACTGGAGATTTTTAATGCAGTATTTTGATGAGCTATGATGCTTTTGCAGTGTTCTAAATTACAAAATGGAGCATCCTGAAAATGAATGGATAATTGATCTTATCCATCTCTCAGTTCAAAGGGAATGTGGCTGCCTTGAGACTCCTACTGTGGGATTTCCCAGAAAACAGAGAATTAACCTTAAGTCACTTTTCACTTTTTTTTAAGAAAAATGAGCAATTACCTTTGCTCTGCAGCCTTCACAAATTCGAGTTTATTCTTCTGAAGATTTAAACAAAGTTACAAGGTGAAGATTTGCGCCTGTGCTAATTAGCAGTTCCTGCTTCAGTTTGAGGGCTTAACTGTAAAAAGACAAAGGAGAACTGACTGCAGGACCAGAGTACTTCTGGAATCCTTATAGAAGTGCTTCTGTGACAAACATAAATTTGCAGGCTGAAAAATCACATTTATTCTTAAATATATTTTCAGCAGAACCTGATGGCAGCGTGAGTGACTTCTGTCTGTATTCATGTTATTAAATGTTAACTTCAAATCAACAACCATTCTCATCTTTTAGAAAAGTTTCATCTGTTCCTAAAAGAAAAAAAGAATGCTGTCACCATTATTTTGATTCTTCTTATGACACAACTCTTTATGTTTTTATATATGCATTTTTTCTTTTTTGCATTGTTTGGTCTTCTGTACGAAAGAATCTACTTTCAAATACAACGGAACATTCAGGAGGACATCAAATTCTTTTTTTTTTTTTTTTAAGGGATGAAATGTATCCAAGGAATCAGATTGATACAGCTGAAAACAGCTTTAAAATCTTTCGTATACAAGAAGCACATATTGGAGGTCCTGCTTAGTAGGGATCCAAAGAGGGACTTCAGTTTGACCACTCTGTAAAACCAGCACAGGCTTTTAAAGGCTATGTAATAGGGCAGGTATCAACCTTGACTACAATCCAGGCCATTTTGCACCTATTATATTACACTCTTGCAACCTCACCCATTGACACTAACCATATGTCCCTTGCACACAGGAGGGTTTGACCAAGAGCCTCATTTCATGGCAAACAACACTGAGGTCCAAAGATACCAACAATCTGCCTATGACCCATCACTGGTTACTGACAGTACCAGGGCTAGAAACAGAGACTCTCAACCTACTATTCTCTCTACTATGCTATAGCCTTAGCCACGTTTAAGGAACTAAAACTTTTAAGTGAATCATTACTATGTATTTCAGTATTGTTTCCCATATTGGGAACCCTGATATCCTATATACAAGAGGTTGCCATATAATTGACCAAAACAAAAACCAGTTGCCATTGAGTCCATTCTGACTCATGGCAACCCCATGTGTATCGAGTAGAACTGCATCACTCCGTAGGGTTTTCAATGTTATGACCTTTCAGAAGAAGATTGCCAGGCCTTTTCTCAAAGGTGCCTCTGGGTGGGTTCAAAATGCCAATCTTTCAGTTAATAGCCCGGTATTTAACCATTCGTGCCACCCAGAGACTTCTATGTAATTGACAATTGAATGAGAACTGGAAAATTTAGAGGCTGTCAAACCAAAGACTTCTGCATATAAGCTTTAATAATTAAAGCTCTTTTACTAAAACTACCTCCAATCTTTGGTGAATAGTTATTATTTATTGAGCACTTTGGAGCCCTGGTAGGCCAGTGGTTAAGAGCTTGGCTGCTTATCAAAAGGTTGGCAGTGCAAATCCACCAGCCACTCCTTGGAAACCCTATGGGGCAGTTCTACTCTGTCCTGTAGGGTCGCTATGAGTCAGAATGGACTTGACAGCAACAGGTTTGGTTGGATTTTGTTTACTGAGCAATTAGTAGTGACAGCAGCATGCAAAACAGTTTACATTTAGTCATTTTATATTATCTTATTTAATCCTCACTCTTCTATTGAGACAGAGCCTCCCCAGTGTTGCATTAAAAATCCTGTTTCCTCAAAATGGAACTAATGAGGCACAGAAGTCCAGGGACAAGGACTAGAAGGCAGAAGGGGACAGGAAAGCTGGTAATAGGGAACCCAAAGTTGAGTAAGGACGGTGTTGACATGTAGTGGGGTTGTTAACCATTGTCATAGGGCAACATGTGTACTAACTGTTTAATGAGAAACTATTTTGTTCTGTAAACCTTCGTCACAGTTACATCTAAAGTGAGAATACCAGCACAACTGGAAGAAAGTAATCAGTGTCACTGAACTGGTGCATGTAGAAATTTTTGAAAAGGTGTATCTTTGGCTGTGTATATTTTCACCACAAAAAAAAAAAGGTCAAGAAGGGAGAGGGTTGACATGTCGTGGGGTTGTTAACCAATGTCATAAAACAATATGTGTACTGACTGTTTAATGAGAAACTATTTGTTCTGTAAACCTTCACCTAAAATACAATAAAAAAAAAATGTACAAAAAAAAAAAAATCCTGTTTCCTTTGCTGGGCTTCCCTCTCCACCTCCCACCCACTTTGCCTTTGAATCCTGCTTTTGCTTGGAGGTTATATGTAAACCCCATTGCGCCTGTGTAGTATGAGTAAGAATGTTGCTGATGTAAATTGTATGAACTCCCTACTTGTAAACCCCTTCAAAGTAACTTGCCTTCCCACCCTTGGCAAGCAGTCTTGGCAGCAGCTCCGACTGACTCCTTTTCCTTATACAATGAAATAAAAGTGCCTTTCCTGTTCTCCCACCTCTGTCTCTTGTTTATTGGCCAATACGAGTCATGCCAACCAAGAACCTGGGGTTTCCATCCAGTAACACTATGAAATAGGTACTATTATTAGCCTTGCTAATAAATCTCCTAAGGTCACACAGCCAGTAATTTACCAAAGCAGTACTTTATTTGAAAACAGAGTCCATTACACTACTACAATCAGTAAGTAACTCTTTCCCATATAGTCAAATCAAGCAAAATTTATTGAAAATAATTTCCCCCTACTTGTGCCTTTTATCTTGGCCTATCCTAGATCAAACAAAGAAAATATGTTAGTAGCATTCTCCCAAAGCTTGAAAATTTTATCAAACCAGGTCACAACTTTCCTAAAAAATCCCTGTAAAAAGGACTGAGGATACATCCTAACCCCTCAACCCTTTTGGACTCTGGTCTAAATTCATTATAGAGTCTTACAACGTTGCAATAAAGTGCAGTATAACTGCTCACCACTCACCAGACTATTTTCTTTTGTATACAATTCCCTACTGCTTTTCTCACAGGTTAAATAATCCCAAATCCTTGAGGTTTTAGCAAAGGGCCCATGTCCAATGGTGTAAGCATATCTACTCAACTTTCCTAAATGAGTCGTCTTCTGACTAGGGTGTGTGCACGCAAGAGCTTTTCCCGAGGCTCTCAGACAGTCTTAAGGGAGTCGATTTCTAGATCCTCAAATGCCATGTATTCTCTTTCCTAAAAATGATCTGCCTGAGAACAGGTGTCCTCAGGGCACCATGCTGATTCTCTGTTCCTGCTTCCCCTTTCACAATAGCTCTTCTCCTATTTTACAAAAAAAAAGCAGACCTCAACCATGCTGGATCTCCTGTGGTACATTACCCTGCAACCTCAGGGGTAACAAAGGGACAATTCAAAACACTGGTGGTGTTGCTATTGAAAAAGTGAGTGACTCTCTAACTGGGTTATGTATCCTCTTATAAGTCAGATGGTTTCCAATTCATTGCTTTTAATCAAGTTAAAGGCTGAATCACATAATCCACTGCTAAAATTTTTTGCCCTTTTAATGAGAGATCACTAGGTGATTGTTTTGCATTTAACTTCAAAGGAATCCACAGAATTGACTGACAGTGAAATAATAATAAACCAAAACAAACGAACAAACCCATTGCCATCAAATTGATTGTGAAAAATATTTTCCATTTATTCACTTATTAACAAGGTTTCTCAGTGCTTACAGATATAAAAATGAAAAATAGATATAATATTGATGCTAGCTCTGTTTTATTCTAGCTATATCCATCTACAGATACAAGAAATAGTTTTTATAAAAAACACCTCTGTTGTGGATGGAGTTGTGTCCCCCAAAACCGTGTGTCAATGTGGCTAGGCCATGATTCCTAGTATTGTGTGATTGTCCAGCATTTTGTCTTCAGATGTGATTTTCCTATGTGTTGCAAATCCTACCTCTATGATGCTGAGGTGGAATTAACAGCACTTATGTTAATGAGGCAGGACTCAATCTACAAGATTAGGTTGTGTCTTAAATCAGTATCTTTTGGGATGTAAAAGAGAGAAGTGAGCAGGAGACATGGGGACCTCATACCACTAAGAAACAAGAGCCAGGAGAACAGTGCGTCCTTTGGACCCAGGGTCCCTGCGCTGAGAAGCTCCTGGACTGGGGAAGATTGATGACAAGGATCTTCCTCCAGAGCCAACAGAGAGAAAAAGCCCTCCCCTGAAGCTGGCACCCTAAATTTGGACTTCTAGCCTCCTGGTCTGTGAGACAATAAATTTCTCTTGTTAAAGCCATCCACTTGTGGTATTTATGTTACAGCAGCACTAGATAACTAAGAAAATCTCTATCTCATTAAAAGATGTATCTACAATTAATTTTGCTTTTTATACTTAATAATCATCCCAATTTGTAACAATAACTCTATACAGAAAAAATTTTAACACTTCCAAACTTATGGGAGAGAACTATGATATATATAATTTCAGTGTAAATTTCTGTGATCTTTAGACTCTTAAATGTATTAGTCGACTTAATGGCAATGGGTTTTTAGTTCCTCACTCACCCACAAATCCTTTTCTATCATGGGTACACTTAACCAGTGTGGAAGTGTGATATTATTCGTCATATTTAATGTAGAATTAGTAGTGAACTTAGAGTGAGCAGAAAACTTTCAACTTTGGTGCCCTTCCCATTCACTGCTAGGGAATACCTGAAGGGAGGATGGTTTGGAGTGACCAGACATTCCTTAATGGCTTTTCTTGGTTCCTTTTCTTCCCTGGGTCAAACAAAAATGCCTCCAAACCTTGAACCTAGTTGTAGCCCTCTGTAAACAAGAGCTAAGGGGGAAAGGAAAAAATGTGGGTTTCCCTCATCTGGTATATAAAATCAAGAACTTAATATTTTTTAGATTTGGCAAGGGAAACCAAGGAGTCTGGTCACGGCCTGTTTGTACTCTTTAAGGGTAAGATTAGACCTCAAAGGACCAAGGGTCAAGGTTGCCACCCGTACACCCTGTAACATGGATGTGGATGGTGACTGTTTTCCAGCAATGTAAAGGGAAGGATGGAGCTGTTGGCTGTTGGGAGGGTATGTAGAAAATTATTGTAAGTCTGAAGGCTTACATCTTTGTCATAGTCTCTCTGGCTCTCTGAACTAACTCCAGTGTCTGAGATTTGCTTGACCTCATGTGGTCAAAAAAATCTCCTAAGATCCTGCCTGTAAAAACAGCATGCGGGCAATGTCTGACCTCCTCTAAATTCAAAAGGGAGATAGAGAATCAAGATCAACAGCCAAAAGCTGATTCCTATAAGGCAGAGGTCAGACATGCCTCCTCTCTCTGCCATCTTTGCCAATTCTGACACCAACCATCCCTCCCACAGCACTCTCTACTTCTCTGCTGGGTCCGATAATTCATTGCAGTGTCCACACAGAACTCACAGACAAAACTCACAATTACAGGGTTTATTAGGGAAAAAACAGGTTACTGTTCAGGCTCAGGAACACTTAGGATACAGTTCTTCCATCAGGACAATCTCTTTTCAGATGTGCTCACAGGCACACCTCTCTCTGGCCCTAGGCCTCTCTCTTGCTCAGGCAAGTGTCACAAAGCTCTTTTAGTCCCTGCCAATAAGTCCACAGAGGCACCCCAGGCACTCACTTTCTCTTTCCCAGTCTTTCCTGCCATCATTTCTCTTCAGGATTATACCTCTCTCTCTCTCTCTCTCTCTGTCTCTTGGTTCCAGGAGCTTCTCAGGGCAGGGATCCTGGGTCCAAAGGACATACTCTCCGCTCCTGGCTGTTCTTCCTTGGTGGTGATGGGATCTTCTCTTTCCCGCCTCTGGGGTGGCTCATTTCAAGCCCAGCAGGATAGTAAAACTGACCAATTCCATTGGTGGGCCACAATTACCCTATCTGCATAGTCCTGCCCATTCACTTGGGTAGGAGTTAGAAGCTCATGGTGAGAAAGACCACACAAAAGTGATCCATCACTCTGCACTGCCCGACAATGGTGTTTCTCTTTGCTTACCCAGGACATTACAAGCCACAGTCCGCAGAGAGGATGGCCTGGTTACCACAATAACCAGTCCTTTTACCAGCCCTCCCACTCAGGTCATGTATATCGAACACAGAGCCACTGAGAGCAATTCTCTTTTAAAGATATTAACGCGAGTCACTTAGTAAGCATTTTGGTGGACTCTAGGTTCAAGAGCTACAGGGGGCAGTATGGAAGATACAAAAAAGAAGAAGAAGAAACAACATTAAAGAGCCTTAAAGAGCTCACCATCTAGCTAGGAAGGAAAGATAACAGCAGAGACCACATTCAAGTAAAAGAAACGATTCAGACACTCAGTCATGACTTAAACCAAATGTAGTCTAATAGGCACAGCAGGGAATAACAATTAGCAAATTTCTTAATTAGGATACTTCTTACTCTTCTAAAGTCAATCCTAATTATTTTTTTCATACAACCAAGAATTCTTGCCACTTATTAAATACAGAAACACCCATGAACAAATGTGTATGAATTTCCACCAACACATCTGCATTTCACCATCTTGCATTTCACCACAGAGACCCAGGTTCAGTCAAAGTCACGCTGTGATTCCCACAAGTAAGGTACAGGGTAGAAGTGAACCTAGTATTTTCCTTCTAAATAGATGTATAATTAAAATCCTGACTCATGGATTTGCTAATTGAACTTCCTGCTGTGGACAGAGGACATTCTTGGCAGGAAGAATAAGGAAATGTTCCAGGGGACTAGAATTGCCATATTTTTCTAAGTACTTCAATATGCCTATCTTTGAAAAGTGATTGGCAATCAAAGAAAGAACATGAGTAGGAGTTAATCTGAGGAAATAAAGGAGGAAAATGGTTGTGGAAATGTGGTAGGTATTTCTCAAATGAGAAGAGGAATTCATCTACTCTGATGGGTCTTTCTACTCTTGAAACCCAAGAAATCATTAAGCAGCAGGGAGTTTGCTTTTTTCTTCCGTCATGGAATGGACAGCAATGTCAGCCCCTGGCCAACTCCAGCTGTTTGTGCACACACTGAAGGCTACCACATTTCTCCTCTGGAGTCAATGAAAGATCACCAGGCATATGTCAGCAACCCACATCCTGCCAAGCAGTGGGGTTTGAAAATTACAGAGTACGTCCCTGGCCCCAAGGCAGAAGAGCCAGGCTGCTCCTAAGGAGCACCACTCTGGTGTATCCCAGTGGGAAGGCCACTCCTTGTCCACTAGGCCAGATTTGCTGCCCATTTGGTCTTGTTCTCCAATGGTTGGTACCTCCTTGGAAATTCTTTAAACTCAATCATCCTCTTCATTCTAAGCATATACACAGCCAGCATCGCCGGTCATGTAGCTTAATTTAGCATCCCCAAAGTTTGTTCTATGGCATGCTAATTTTGTGGGATGTTGGTAGATGTTACAAGAAAAAGATTCTGCAATCAAGTAATGTGTGGAAACACTATGTATTATATTCCTATTTGAGAGATTCACATCACTTGGAGGTTCCAGTGGGAAGAGGGAGTCAGGGATTAGCGAAGGCAAAACTTTGTCTACACAGGATTTCCCAAACTTATTTCAGCATGGGACCCTTTTGTCATGTGATTCTATTAACATCCCACAAAGCTTTATTTCCTACAACACACATTGGAAGACATTAACATATCTCCATTCTGGCAGCAAATTCTGAAATTAAGTGTGGAGGCTACATCAGCAAGAGAGTCATCAGTATACTGATCAGTATAAGCTAAGGAAGTCTTTGTGAACAAGGGGAGTCTGGGGTTGATCCAGAGAAACTGATGGATATAACTGGGAGAGAAGAAGCAAAGGGAGTTTTCAAGGAGGTAAAATCCAGGAAAGGTAAATCTGAAACCTCTACAAGTTGGCAGTGAGAGTTGGGAAGGAAGAGATTTTTATGGGCTATGTTGTATCCAGAAGTACCTTTGTGAGGTAAGTACTTTCAGATGTGGGATCCCCACTGACAGAACAATCAGGAAAGAGAGGGACCAGTAAGTCACCAAATTATTAGCACACCACACCTGGTAGAGTTTTTTTAAAAAAAATCCTTTCTTAGGTGAAAAACTAGTCTATTCTAAGGTCAGCTGTTAAAGCTTATTGTTTAAAAAATAAACTTCTTTTTAAACTCTTGGTTCCCTGAGCCTAATTTTTTGCATTCTGATTAAACATTCCTCTATCTGCTCTTGTCCTTAAGAAATCCTCCTACAGTGAAAACACTACTTAAAAGAAAATGGTGTCCAGACTTGCTATTTACCTTCCTGATTTTACCTATAATGTAAGCACAGTTATCTCTCCAGGGATTTGCACTGTAAACTGAATAAATCTCTCACTTTAATAATACAGCCCTGTGGTAATTTAAATCTCAGCTATTTTGGAAATATCATATTGGTAAAGTAATCCTACCGCACAGAGTTTTCCTTTTCACACATATGCCAAAATGAGATGTACCCACTAAATTGTACCCTAGGCGCTGAACAGCAGTATATTATTATTAAGAAAGTTTGCAAAGATACCTGCTCTGCCAAGTGTTTGCATATTTAAATTTCTAAAAGCCAGAGATGACAGACTATCTGTTGTGTGTCTGAAGATAAAAGAACCTATGGTCGTTTTAACTAGGCGATAAGCAGCATGGAACATGAGTTGATACCAATCCCTGCTAGCTTTTTTGCCTACATAATTGGGTTGCAATTCTGTCCAAGAAAAAAAGTAGGATTTATTCCCTATAAAACATAAATAACAATGTTTCTCAAATTCCTTCCTCAATTCTAACATACACACATACAACACTTACCTCTCCTACTCAAAGAATATAATCTCTTTTCTTGCCCAATGTGCAGTCTTCACCCCTGCTAAGGAAATGTCCTGTCGGAAGCCCTCACCTTTCAAGAGAAAAGCTCCTTTCATTGTAGAAAGGTGTTGGCTCTGTGACAGCATGTGCTGCTTTATTACCATGTGAGATTTCTGTTCACCTTTTCATCCTTCTCCGCTCTTGCAAATCCCTCAAGGAGCAAACTCTGGGACTGCAACATTGGCGGAACTCTACTATTGACTTATGCCCTCCCAGGAATTATATCCGTTGGCATGTAAATTATTTATTTTGCTGTTCCTTTTCATAAATGTTCTTCCCCAACCAACCTTTTGTTAAGTTGAGCGACTGAATTCAGAAAGTCACTGGAATTGCTCAGTAACAGTCATTAGTTTGAGCAGTCACCCATATATATTACATACCTTCAAAAAGGCAGAGAAGAAAAACGTTTTTAAGCAGAACTCATTTGTTTCCTTTCATTTCCTCTTTAAGATGAATTGCAGCCCCCAACCAAAATAAAATAATATTTACTACCTTAATTCCTTCAAACAGAAAATATCTATTAAGTTACCTACTATGGGTTAAATATTCTGCTACATCTTAGAGAAAGAAAAGGTTATAACTCAGTCCACGCTCTGGTTCTCAACTGGGTGCAATTTTGCCCCCCAGGAACATTTGGCAATGTCTAGAGACATTTTTGACTGTCACAAGTGTAGGGGTTACTACTGTCATCTAGTGGGTCGAGCCCAGGGATGCTTCTAAACATCCTACAAAACACAAGACAGTCTCACACAACAAAGAATGATCCAGTACAAAACGTCAAGAGTGCCAAGGTTGAGAAACTCTGCCGTCAATAGAAATGTGGTTAGATAATCATTTGAAATGCTAACTTATTTTTGTTCCCTGGTTTTTCCCTTCCCTTCCACCACTGCCAAGCAGGTCAAGTCAGCTCCCTACTCCTTTTCTTGGGGAAAACAGGTGCATAACAGGAAAACAAGCCTGAAAGACTTTCCATCTTTTAAAGGAAAGTATTTGTAAGCAAAGACTGAGTTTCTTTTAGAAATTTGAAATAAAAAAAAGGTTTCCCTAAGACTGAAAACAGGTTCTTCTAGATTAGGGGGAAAGAGAGAGAAATCTGTGTGTCCCAAGTACAAAGGGAACCTAGGCTCTGCTTCCTGGCAACATTCCCAGGGAGGTGGAAAAGAGGAGTGGTCCTGTAATGCATATGTATCATGGGCAATGTCCTGAAGACTCCCATGTCCTGAGCACCGCCATAGAGAGCCATCAGACCTGAAGGAGCCATATCCACAGTGATCATGGCCATCTGAACACTCCCTGCCCTCCCACCCCAGGCCTTGGGTACCCATAGTAACTGTAGCACAAGCCTAGGGAGATAATTGAGGAGAGGCGATCCCAAGAAAGGCTTAAATTGTTTTTCCCACTTATCCAGCAAAATAGAGGCTTGCAGGCAAAGCTGTTCTAGAGGTAAAGACTGTTAAATTTTTTGAACACCTGACTTCATGAACTAATGAAGTTGAAAACTACTTTGGGAGACAAGACTAACACAGAGGAAACAGGAGTTTATTAGTCAATCTTTCAGTGATAACAATCCCCCAAATCTCATAGGTTGAATATCACAAACATTTATTTCTTGCTCACGTTTTAGGTCAGCAACTGCAGCAGCACATATTTTCTCACTCTAGGACGCAAGCTGAAGCAGCACTCCCTGTTTGGGACATGCCATTCTTGTGGCAGAGGGGAAGAGAGAACCTGGCAGCAACTCACAATTTCTCTAAGAAGAACATGGTATATGTCACATTTGTTCACATTCCAGTGGCCAAAACAACTCACAGGATCAAGCCCAAGGTCAATGAGATAGAAATGGGCACTCTTCTTATAGGGAAGAAAGGCAATAGATTGCAGAAAACACAAATAATTACCACCAAAAACAAACATCAGGAAACAACTGTGGGCTAAACTGAGAGACTGTGGGAATCCTGAGAAGGAGAGAGATAGGATGGTTGGGGAAAATATCATGGACCATGTGGACACTGAGATGGGGATAAAGAAAGGCAACTGGCACTGGCTGTTGGCCTACTGTATGCCAGGAACTAGCAACACCTTTTCCTATAAGGTGAGAAGCTCATTAACTTGCCCATGATCATCAACTAGTAGTTGATTAAATGCCTGGTCTCTGGTTCTAAAATTCATATTCTTTCCATTACATGGCATGAATGGGTAAAACTTACACAGTTGAAAGGAAGAGAGGATAGTATTGTAGGCAAGAGAAAAGCTAAGAATATAGTCACAGAGACAAGGTTTTCATTTTCACATAACAGTGAAAGACTTCCTGATCAGAAGAACAGGCCTAGCTGGAGAGCTGTAAGAACTAAAGATTAGCAGGAGAGATCAGGTTATAGAGGGTCTTTATATCCCAGAAGAATAATGTAAGAAGAAACGATAGATTAGGGTCAAGACACCTTGTCATTAATAGCTGGATGAGCTTGGGCAAGTGTGTATCACTCTGGAGTTCGAGTCATTCATTTATGAAATGGAAAGGTGTGGGGAACAGAATGCAGGGACAGATGACTTCTAAATCACCCTGTGTATGCAATTCATAGAGATCAAATACATCTTAGGGAAAGGTTATTAACTCAACACTAAAAGGCCTCTTGCATTATTGGCCCTTCCTGTTTCCTGAATTTCCCAGTCTCTGGCTGCAAAAGATGCTGGGAAGGAAGTGAGGCTGACCACAACTCAGAAAGATCTGACCAGTCCCACTCTCTGTTTTAGCAGGTCAAAAATTCTGACTTTCTGTAGGAAACCACTGTCACTGAAATGATGAATCAGTTGTTTGAGAGATGAATGTGGCAGGGATACGCTACGCAGAATAAAGACCAAGTGCTAGGATTGGAAAAGACAACTGGAGGGATTTTGCAGCTGTTTTGGTAAGGAGGATAATAGAGGATTGGAAGGGAGACAGAAGTAGGAATGGCGAGAAACAGGCATTTAAGCAACATTTTCAAGGTGCCAATGGAAACATACAGATGTCACAGTGTTAATTCGGACATGAGATCTAAACCGGCTTCCCTTCTGAAATGGATCCTTGAGATAACTTGTGAGTGATTCAAACCTTGCCCCCTGCAACTCCTCAGGGTAAAAACTGTTCAGTGATTTTTAATAATTCAAACAAATCAGAACTTGGCCACTTTAAAGTGCTCTAACACCACACAGATGGGAGTGGTCACTTCAGAAAATTAGCTAAGTATATTTTAGGTACAATTGCAAGGGGCCCATTATTTACAGCATCGTTGGCAGTGCCAGGCCACCCGTGGTTGTGCATCGAATATGGAATGATAGTGATTGCTTATTAAAAGTTTTAAATTTGAAGCCTACAGATTTGCCTCCTGGCTCAACAGGGGAAAGAGAAAAATCACGTGACTTTTCTACAGGAAAATATGTAAAATATGCACTGCATACCTATACCAGCTGAAATACGACACATTTCTAAAATTTTAGGCATCTTTGAATTCCATAAAGTCCAAATGTCAGAGTGAGGAGATGGGCCACTAGTCTAATTGCCACCGTGGGTACTTTTCCATGCCACAAGGCAGACAGCAGATGAAAAACAACCACTTTGCAGGGAGAAGGAAGGAGAGTGCCAGTCCTCTCGGTAGAAATGCATAAAGCAGGAAACACTCAAAAATCACTTTTAAATGGGCAATTTAAGAGGAAAGAGGGACAGAAATGGGAAAGGGGAGAAAAATAACTATTTCCAGGGCCAGTGCCTAGCCGTGGTAGGCACTCAGTAAAAGTTTGCTCCCTCCTTTTAAATACCTCCTTGTATCCTCATCACCACCACTCATCTCTCAGTTTGTCGTACTGTGGTGGCTTGCATGTTGCTGTGATGCTGGAAGCTATGCCACCAGCAGCAGGGTCACCCATGGTGGACAGGTTTTGTCAGAGCTTCCAGACTAAGATAAACTAGGAAAAAAGACCTGGAGATCTACTTCTAAAAAGAATTGGCCCGGGAAAACCTTATGAAAAGCAGGAGAACATTGTCTGATATAGTGCCAGAAGATGAGCCCCTCAGGTTGGAAGGCATTCAAAATGTGACTGGGAAAGAGCTGCCTCCTCAAAGTAGAGTTGACCTTAATGACGTGGATGGAGTCAAGCTTTTGGGACCTTCATCTCTGATGTGGTTAAACTCAAAATGAGAAGAAACAGCTGCAAATATCCATTAATAATTAGAAGGTGGAATGTACAAAGTATGACTAGGAAAATTGGAAGTTGTCAAAAAAGAAATAGAATGCATAAAGATTGATATCTTAGGCATTACTGAGCTAAAATGCACTGGTATCGGCCGTTTTGCATCAGGCAATCATATGCTCTACTATGCCGGAATTACCAGAAATTCAAGCCTGATTCAGAAGAAGATGTGGAATGAGGGATGTCATTGCTGATGTCAGATGGATCTTGGCTAAAAGCAGAGAATACCAGAAAGATGTTTATCTGTGTTTTATTGACTATGCAAAAGCATTCAACTGTGTGGATCATAACAAATTATGGATAACATTGTGAAGAATGGAAATTCCATAACACTTAATTGTACTCATGCAGAACCTGTACGTAGACCAACAGGAAGTCTTTCAAACAGAATAAGGGGATACTGAGTGGTTTAAAATCAGAAATGGAGTCATCAGTGTTGTATCCTTTCACCATACTTATCCAATCTGTACGCTGAGCAAACAATCCGAGAAGCTGGACTATATGAAGAAGAATGCAGCATCAGGATTGGAGGAAGACTCATTAACAACTTGTGATGTGCAGAAGATAGAACCTTGCTTACTGAAAGTGGAGAGGACTGGAAACACTTACTGATGAAGATCAAAGACTACATACAGCCTTCAGTATGGATTACACCTCAATGTAAAGAAAATAAAAATCCTCACAACTGGACCAATAAGCAACATCTTGATAAACAGAGAAATACTAAAGTTGTCAAGGGTTTCATTTTACTTGGATCCACAATCAAGGCCCATGCAAGCGGTAGTCAACAAATCAAACAGCACATTGCATTGGGCAAATCTGCCGCAAAAGTCCTCTTTAAAGTGTTAAAATGGAAAGATGTCACCTTAAAGACTAACACACGCCTGACCCAAGCCATGGTGTTTTCAATTGCCTCATATGTATGTGAAAGCTGGACAACGAAAAAGGAAGAGCAAAGAGGAATAGATGGCTTTGAATTATGGTGTTGGCGAAGAATATTGAATATACCACGGACTACAAGAAGAACGAACAAATCTGTCTTGGAAGAAGTACAGCCAGAACGCTCCTTAGAAGTAAGGATGGTGAGACTTTGTCTCACATACTTTGGACATGTTATCAGCAGGGGCCAGTCCCTGGAGAAGGACATCATGCTTGGTAAAGTACAGGGTCAGCGAAAAAGACAAAAACCCTCAACAAGTTGGACTGACACAGTGACTGCAACTATGGACTCAAATATAGCAATGATTGTGAGGATGGTGCAGGACTGGGCAGTGTTTTGTTCTGTTGTACATAAGGTCGCTATGAGTTTGAACCAACTCAAAGGTACCTAACAACAACAACAACATCTTCACTCACAAATACCACCTAAGTGCAGAATCCTCCAGAAAACTCTCCATCAATTCAGCTCACAACAGTTAATCTATTATTACTTGAATTTTGAGGAGATACAAATGAAAAGAAAAAGGTAATCCTTATCTTTGAAGAGCTTATAAAACCATTGAAGAAATAAACCTAAGGACTGTTAAATAACTAACCACAAGAGCAAATTATGCCGTGCTGTAAACAAGAGCTATACTGAGAGGAATATGGACTGGGATAATCCTGATTCCTTGGTTCAGGTCTGCTATCAATGACCTGGGCTTCGGTTTCTTTTTATTTCATCATCGTGTCAGGGACTGTGTGGCAGGCATTATGCCAGGTACAGGGAATAGTGATACTGTCCCCAAGACTAGTGGAGGAGACAATAATAGGAGTATGAACTACATGGCAGCAGTATGAACTACATGGCCTACACAAAGAACTGATGGACTCAGTAACCTCTCAGACCTCTGCAAGTTCCAACATTCTGCACAGCATCTGAGCTCAGAGAAGGGCCCAGTCAATACGGGCTAAAATAGACAAGGAAGACTTCATCAAGGGATAAAACTTGAGTGTTGCCTTGAGGAACAGGTAGGACTTGAATAAAAGTATATAGGGATGCAACGACAGATACATTGACCAATGGAACAGAATTGAGAACTCAGAAGTAAACCCATCCACCTACGGTCACTTGATCTTTGACAAGGGCCCAAAGTCTATCAGATGGAGAAAAGACAGTCTTTTTAACAAATGGTGCTGGCAAAACTGGATGTCTATCTGCAAAAAAATGAAACAGGACCCATACCTCACACCATATACAAAAACTAATACAAAATGAATCAAAGACCTAAATATAAAACCAGAAACTGTAAAGTTCATAGAAGAAAAAATAGGATCAATTCTAGAGGCCCTAATACACTGCATTAACAGGATACAAACCGTAACCAACAACGCACAAACTCCAGAAGATAAGCTAGACAACTGGAATCTTCTAAAAATCAAACACTTACGCTCATCAAAAGACTTCACCCAAAGGATAAAAAGAGAACCCACAGACTGGAAAAAAAATTTTAGAGATTACAAGTCAGACAAAGGTCTGATCTGTATAATATACAAGAAAATTCAACACGTCTACAATAAAAAGACAAAAAATCCAATTAAAAAATGGGCAAAGGAAATGAACAGACACTTCACCAAAGAAGACATTCAAGCGTCCAACGGACACATGAGGAAATGCTCAGGATCACTAGCCATTAGAGAAATGCAAATTAAAACCACAATGAGATACCATCTCATCCCAGCATTACTGGCACAAATCAAAAACACTGGAAATAGCAAATGTTGGAGAGGCCGAGGGGAGATCAGAACTCTTATGCATTGCTGGTGGGAATGCAAAATGATACAACCATTTTGGAAAACAATATG
>NW_004443946.1:1070549-1079186 GCF_000243295.1 Trichechus manatus latirostris
CTTCAGCAGCAAGGGAGAATGAAGAAAACAAGATACAAGGAGAAGATTGGTCCAAAGGACTAATGGACCACAACCACCATGGCCTCCACCAGACTGAGTCCAGTACAACTAGATGGTGCCCAGCTACTATCACTGACTGCTTTGACCAGGATCACAACAGAGGGTCCCGGACAGAGCTGGAGAAAAATGTAGAACAAAATTCTAACTCGAAAAAAATAAACCAGACTCACAGGCCCCGACAGAGACTAGAGAAATCCCAAGAGTATGGCCCCTGGACACCCTTCTAGCTCAGTAATGAAGTCATTCCCGAGGTTCACCATTCAGCCAAAGATTAGACAGCCCCATAA
Source organism: Trichechus manatus latirostris (assembly GCF_000243295.1). NCBI lineage: Eukaryota > Metazoa > Chordata > Mammalia > Sirenia > Trichechidae > Trichechus > Trichechus manatus. The sequence continues at coordinate 1,070,897 of NW_004443946.1, forward strand.
AACAAAATGAGACTAATGGGGCACAACAGTCCAGGGACAAGGACTAGAAGGCAGGAGGGGACAGGAAAGTTGGTCATAGGGAACCCAAGGTTGAGAAGGGACAGTGTTGACATGTCATGGGGTTGTTAACCATCGTCATAAAACAATATGTGTACTGTTTAATGAGAAACTATTTGTTCTGTAAACCTTCATCTAAAGTAAAATTCAAAAAATTTTTTTTGAAGTATATAGGCACAGGAGAGGGGATGGACATGCAAGCAGAATTGTAAAGAAAGGAAATCACCTTCCTGGAAATTGAATTCACATAGGGGAGTAGAAGGAGATAAATTTGGGTCAGATTAAAGAAAATCTTAAAAGCTAGGTCAGGAAATTTGGAGCTTGTCCTACAGAGAAACATTAGAATTTTTCTGCTGTTGTTGTTTTTGTTGTTGTTGTTGGTGGTGGTGGTGGTGGTGGTGGTGGTGGTGGTGTGTGTGTGTGTTTTAAGCTGGGATCATGGAATTTGATGAAAGCAATATATTGGGAGGACTAAGCCTATTGCTAAGGTTGAACATAGAATGGATTGAAACGACAGGGACTGAAGCAAGAAGATGAGGCAGAAGGTTATTACAATGATCCAACAGACCTTGAACCAGGAATGTGGAGGTGATAACTGAAAGAAAGCTCAGGTCCTTGCCAAGTTGAGACAGATTTTGAACAGAAGAATGAGCAAGACATGAAAAGTAGCCAGATTATGGAACAAAGAGTAGGAGATCCAAAGTGACTTGGACATCTTAAGCCTAGGTAACTCAGGTATTAGTGGGGCCTATTTACAGAAATAGAAAAGTTGGTAGGAGGAACATCTGCATGTGGACAAGTGACAAGCTGGGCCTGAGTGACACTAAGCTTCAGATGACACAAGGTGAAGGGTTGGTTTTGCAATTGGTATATATCTATTGCATATCTCTATTTTTAGAAGCACCTATAGACCATACAAGGAGCCCTTGTGGTACAGTGGTTAAAGCACTTGACTGCTAACCAAAAGATCGGTGGTTCAAACTCACCAGCCGCTCTTCAGGAGAAAGATGTGGCAGTGTGATTCTGTAAAGATTTACAGCCTCGGAAACCCTATGAGGCAGTTCTACTCTGTCCTACAGAGTCGCTATGAGTCAGAATCAACTTGACGGCAATGGGTTTTAGTGGGACCATATAAGATGCCTTAGCTTGGCTAAAAGACAAACTTCGTTTTTAACTGCTCTTGTATTTAAATTAACCTTCAGCCTGATCATTTACAGCTACACGTGTATTCTTGTTATAGTTAATTGTAGTTACAATATAAGGTCATTCTTGCCAAGAGAGAAGTTCAATTACAATATGTATTGCATTCTTTTAATTACAATTCTGTACTCCCCAAAGATATACAAAGGCAAGGAAAAGAGTAATTGCAATGTCTTCCCCCAAAACAAAGAAAAATCTATTTATCCAAACCAGGTAACATAATTATCATCACAATGACACCCCTGGAAAGAGATACTGGATGATAGGATACAGAAGCAAATTCCTTAATCACCTACAATCTCAAAGAACATGCAATAAAAATGGCAAGAAATGGATTTTCTCAGAGAAAAGACACAAGAAGACAGGATTCCCAATAAATAAAGGGAAGAAAGGAAATGAGACAAACTATTATGGATTGAATTGTGTCCCCTCACCCCTTTACCTGTAAATATGACCCTGTTTGAAAATAGGGGTTTCCTTTCGTTATGTTAATGAGGCCCTACTAGAGTAAGGTGGGTCTTAAACATAATCAATTCTAAGTGTTGTCTTATAAAAAGAGTATAATAGACACAAAGACACAGACATGGAGGAAACGGACGCCAAGGAATGCCAAGAAATTCCTGCAGCTACTGACAAGAAGGACCTTCCCCTAAGGCTGATGCCTTGATTGGAACTTCCAGCCTCCAACACTGTATAAATTCTTGTTCTTTAAAGTCACCCACTTTTATCACAGCAAAACTAGGTAACTAAAACACAGACAAAAAAGGAAAACCCATTGGTTAGAGCTATTCCTGAACAATAACTATTGAAAACCAGCATTTTTCTGATTTCCTTGGGAAAAATTAAGAAATAAAACAAGCATGACTAAAATAAGACTCTTGGGGACATGAACCTTTAAAATAAGGTATGAACTCTTTCAAATCTCAGACTCCAGCAGAAATGATCAAAGGCATCTTTTCCAAGTACAGGCCTTTTTTTTTTTTAACCTGTTTAATGTATTTTTACAAGCTACAGAATATAATTTGTAGTGCAATTCTCATTGTAAATACTTCGAGAGCTTTTCTTAAAGGTCTAGCACATTTAAAGGATTAAAGGTATTGGCTTGGTTTCTTAGTTTTTTTTCTTATGGGAAGTTTTGAGATGCCTTCTTTTAGATGTGTATAAATGCTTTATAGTTTATTGAAACCAATCAAAATAGGAGTGTCACTGAAATTGAGAGATGTTTATTTTTAATTCCTTCTTGAGGTGAACTATCTAATTTAAAGGTGTCTTCCAGTGTCATCCTCAATATATCCACTTCTGTTTCCAAGGTAGAAGCTGCTTCTCCAACTAAATTCTTCAGCATCAGAAAGACTACAGTCTCTATCAGGGTTCCAATATGCTCTTGGATTCACCACTCTCCATTTCACCTAGCTATTTATCATATTCCAGGGGATGGTATTCCCTGTTTATAAAGAAAGGCAACCTTCTCAGTCAAGTGGTTAGACAACTGGAACCTCTCTACTCCACTTCTAGTCCAGATGTGTGGAAAACTCTCTCTGATGGGTGCCAAGGTACTCACAAAATAATAAAATAATAATAAAACTCACTCAAATCTGGTAAAACTCTAATGTGATCAGCTCTCAAACCTAAAAATACTCATTCCAGCAGGACTGAACTATAATAGTGCTTCCCTTACTCCAACTGCTAGCAACTCATAGACTTATGCGTGGATCCATGTCAGTGATTTAGCAAAAAACAAACAAAAAAAAAAAATTAGCAATGAAATCTGTAAATAATAATGATTTAAATACTTTCCAATGGCTTTGTACATTTTCAGAAAAAACAATGCTTAGGAACATAGATCCAATCTGACTCTAGTCTAATCGCTTCCCATCAAGATCCAAATGGAAATGATCCTTCATTCCCTTTTTGCTAGCTCATATTTCAGTTCAACATGGAGTCATTTTCTGTGGGACAGACTGTGTATTGTCCCACAACATTCATTCTCCCCATCCGTTATAACAGAATATCCAAGTTTTAACTAGGCATGTCACCACCCAGCATAAGCAATACATTTCCCAGCCTCTCTATTGGCCATGTGATTAAGGTCTGGCCAATAGGATCGAAGCAAAGTGATGTGTGCCTGCAGTTTCATCAAGTGTCCAGTGTGGATGTGTCAGTGGTCTCAACTGTGACATCTTGAAGTCAGCAATGACAACTGTGGTGTCTTCATTTTACAGTGATTAGGGCATATCCTGGCTGTAGAGGGCTGAGCCTGGTTCTCTATCCTTTCCAAAAGTCTGTGAGTTCTAATTTTTCTAATTTCCTTTTCTGCTTTAATTAACTAGAGTTCGTTTCCATTGTTTGCAACTCTGAGTCTCAGACACCATTCTAGGCTCTGCGTGCAAATAAACTTATGTGGTTCCTGCCCTTGTAGAATCCTCAAAATCCAAGGATTATAGTTTTTTTTTATTTAACAACTTTCTCCCAATGTAGAATCCCTATAGAAGATGAAACTAAATAGTGAAATATTTCTTTAACAAACATGTCTGAGCATATACATCCAAGCAACTTATACAACTTGGGTCCCCTCCAAGTGGCAACTCTTAGTTCACAACACACTTATACTGGTACTGCCACTGTTTAAAACTTTTAGGGATTGCTTGAGAATCATCTCGTATCTGAAACATATTCTTCTTTGTTTTATAAAGGTACATGTTGAAAAATAATCTCCTTCTCAACCTTTTCCCTTGGTTTTCTTTAAATCCTTCCAGAGATAGTACGGGTATGTGTAATATGTATAATATAATACCTGTATGTGTGAATAATGTATACACATAATACCTGTACTATATATCTAGATATATCTAGATAGATATAGAGAGAGAGATTAAAAAAGAACTTTGCCGTCGAGTCGATTCCAACTCATAGTGACAATATAGGACAGGGTAGAACTGCCCCACAGAATTTCCAGCGAGCAAGGAGCAGCTGGTGGATTCGAACCACCAACCTTTTGGTTAGCAGCCAAGCTCTGAACCACTGCGCCACTTAGGGCTCCTGGCATATATGTATATATATGTTATGAGATAGTACAGGTGTATATATATATATATGTGCTATAAGCTTATAAATTAATATATATCTGTATTCTTTTTAACAAAAATGGTAGTATACTCTTCCTTACCTAGCTTTTTCACTCGATAACTTGGAGATTACTCTTTATTGGTACATATAGCTCTGCCTCATTCTTACTAATGACTGAACAGTTCTAATCTATGAATGCTCGGTAAGTACTTAACCTGTCTCCTATTGCTAGACACTTACGTTTCTCTAATCTTTTCCTGTTGCAGTAAATACCCTGTATAAGATTCTTTTTGTACTTCTGTGAGTGTATCTATAGGATAAATTCCAAGAAGTATAATTGCTGGGTCAGAAGGTAAGTTCATTTATAATTGAGAAGTATTTCCAAATTGCCCTCCAAAGAGATTGTGCAAAATTTATATACCCTTAAACAATGCATAAGAGTGTCTGCACCCTCTCATTTTTTTTAACTATAGTTGGCGATGGCAAATTTCTATTTTTTGAGGGTAGGTTTAACTTCTAGAAACTGCTCCAAATCATTTGAAGATAAGTCTGGTGAATAAAAACATGATCTCATTAGGTAACATCATTCTGAGTACAAGGTAAGTTGTGACCCTAAAATAATTAGATGAATTTCCTTGTTAGTTCTAAAAACAGGTCCAAGCATATTTTAAGCAACAACATCACTCAAATAAGTGTCTGCCCACCAAAGGAATACTGTACAAAGTATACTGTACAAAAGAGACAATGTTCAGTCAAAGGTAGAAGATCCAGTCTATGTATTGAACAATTCTTACTGCATCATAGTCACACTACATGTAAAGTATAAAAACCAAGTTATGATGTTTCTTGGGGTTTGTTTTATAGAAATCAGCATCATTACTGTATAGTCAATTGTTTATCTTTTGTCTTTGTGAATCCTCACAACTTTCTTGGGTCAAAGATAGTAAGCGGTATTTTATCTCTGCTGAATATAGGAATTCCAGAGAATCTCAGTGACTTGCTCTTAATTGCACAGTGTCACTTACGTTGTCACAGAGCACATTATGTCCCTGTGTAACACATGGGGGTTGCCATGAGTCAGAATCGACTCAACAGCAACTTTTATATGATGGTGACTGGCCTCGCAAAATTCCTGAAAATTTAACAGTAGACTCTTGCAAGCCTGTATGAGAAGGCTCCAGTACACCACTGCATGGCAAGTATCAAAGTTTCTAATGGTGTTCCAGCATGAAGTTTATATCTGAAGGAAAGAACTCAATAAAACTCTTCTGGGCTTCAATATACTATACCTCTGACTATTGTACTACTATGGATTATTGTGTTCTTATTTCATATATTTCAGAACTCGAGCTTCGCTTCAAGCTTCATTATCTTCAATGTACTGTGCTTCAAAGCATGTAATGTCAATTTTCATAAAAATATTTTTTTACGTAGGTTGATATGTGAGTCTATTAATGTTCACTCATTCAGCACTTCCTTTCTAACTTTTTATCTCATAAATATGAAATAGGAAGAGAGCAGGAAGCATGTACAGGATCATTTTTCTATATTTACATAATGAAAAAGTTACAAGTAAGTGAACAAAGGAATCAAAAGGGAATTCAATACATAGCAGTTCAGGCCGTCTTGATAGATGGGGCGTTTTGCAAGAAATCTGCTTAAATAGCTGTTGAGACAACACATTGCTCTTGAAAAGATCATTTTTTTTAACCATAAAAAATTTTTAAAGATGATTTAACATGCCCATCGACTCAGCTAGTACATGTGTAAATATGTATATGCAATGTATGAGTATCAAGAAATAAGACTCTATGTGGACTTCCTGATAACATCCTTCAAGGTAATCACTCAAAAGGATACGTTCAGTCATGCTTCCATTGCTCAAAATGTTTCTGCAGCTGCCTTCAGAGCAGTTTATAAATAACACAGAAAAATTAAGTACATACATTCCTTTATAATCATACCTTATTTAGATGAAAAATTAGAACCCATCCAACTTGATGACCCACCTTGTTCATCAGACTTAACTCCAAGTGACGTTTAGACATTTCCCAAGATCAAATTCATCCTCAAAGGATAAAGATTTGTCAACATTCAAAAGAATTACTAAAAAGAATTTCCAGAAATGTTTTGAGCAGTAGCTACTTCACTTGAAATAAGTGTGTATGATTTTCCAAGGTGATGATTTTGAAGGACACAACCCTTATTTGGAAGTATATACTCTAGAACATTTTTCTAAAAATTTCTTTACATTATGGGAGTCACATCACATAGTGGCCAAGAACACGTATCTGAGAGTCGTTTTTGGGGTTTGAATCTTGTCTCCAACATTTCCCAGCCAAGTGACCTTAAGCAAGTTTATAAATCTATGCCTCACTGAAAAAAGGATAGTATATATATAATAATTAGTTCTATGCCTAAATGTCAGAACTACTCAATAAATGGTAAATATTATAATTTTTAAATTTTTTATCTTTATTATCAGTCACGTCTCACATAATCCTGCATGTCCGTTTTTGAAGAGCATGTTCTTTATTCTTTTATTTCACCTATTAGAAAAAGGGTACCATGCTTTTACTTAGGAGAGAGAGTTAAAGTGGGCACATTTGGTACCCCAGGCTGGAAAATAGAAACACCACGGTAATAATTACAGTTCACCTATGATAGGGAAAAGGGAAGAAGTAATGACCAGACAGAAAAACCATAACCTTGGGAAGAAATTGTGATTTAAACAGAGGACTAATGAAATATAATCAACTCTATTCTTAGTTGAAAATACAGTAGTGATCTTCATTAAACAGAAGTTTCACTTGGAAAAATAAGTAGTCTCATTATTCTAACCCTTTGCATCCCTGCAGAGAATCCTGGACCCTATTCTTACAACACTGTGACCCCTGTTGGCCATTGCATGACCCTGCGCTGAATGATGAGAAAAATCCCAGAAGAGCCTTCCCAGAGGGAAGACAAGGAATGGAGCCAAACCAGGCATGCCCCAGGAACAAGTTGTTGGCTTGGGGAACCAAGAGGAGTCAAGTGTATCTACTGGTGACTGAGTTACTCTCCAGGGTCCCATCTGAGAGGGGGCTGGAGAGAAACAACTCAGTAAAGCAAGAGGAGACTGTTAGCTCTCCTCCCCTCACTATAAAGCTGGCTTTGTCTCCCTTCTTTAATATAACCTCCCCGAGGGTCCTTTAATATTTGCCTACAACTCACAAAGTGCTAGGCACAGCCCAGCACCTATAAGAAACATTCCCTTCCCACTAGGAAATACTTCTAGACATTAATTTCTGGGAAAAGATAAAGTACACACATTGCAGATATAAAGGGTTATATAAATACTTAACAATCAAAGCATTTCTACTACTCTGCCCACAAAAAGCCATTACCTCTGTCTTTATGACAGAAGGCTTAATGTCACTGAATCTTGCTCAAGTGTAATATTCACTGGAACACTAAGGTCCAATTTTATAGCGGCAATTTTTTATTCCAAATCACAGTCACAGCCTAATCCAATTCAAGTATTCTGATACCACATCTTCTATGAAATAGCTTTTCTTCAACCATACTTTCCAGCTTACTGCATCCCCAGAGCCTGGCCTGGTACTGGACTCATAGTATGTACTCAATGAATTATGAACACTTCAAAATCGTAATTTTTGTTCCCTTATAAAAGGTGTCCTAAACAAGAAATAATAGTAATAACTACCTCATGTGGCAGGAACTAACCACCTTGCAAGGTAGGTAGGATTGTTATCCACTTTACATACAGGAAACTGAGACTTAGCGTACATTAGTAACTATCGTACCCAATAACTTAAAATTATTAAATGGCCAGAGCTATGATATAAACCCAGTCTGCCAGTCTCCGGAATCAGAACTCTTAACCAGTTTGGTAAATTGGTTCTTACCTGGGAAGTCCTCTCAAAAAGATCCCTCACCTACTATGTTATTGTTGTTGTTAGGTGCC
>NW_004443946.1:1079717-1081233 GCF_000243295.1 Trichechus manatus latirostris
ATTTGCCTTCAGCTACTAAGCAAAAGTTTGGTGGCTCAAGTCCACCCATCAGCGCCATGGAAGATCTAATCTGAAGTACATGGGGTCGCCATGAATCGGAATCAACTTGATGGCAACGCATTTGGTTGGTTTTGGTTCCTTATACCAAACTCTCTCTTCCTAGGACACTCTTCAGTCCCTTACACAAATAGCCTCCTGGAGGATGTAAGGATCTACAGTGGAGTAATGTTCTATAGGGACTGAGGTTCTAAAAACCAGTGAATACAGCAAATCATATATTAACAAAATTACTCTTAAAAATCACCCACAAAGTACAATGTTTATGATTTCATGTACTCAATTTTGCAGCCTGAATTCTCTCGCAGATTAAATTTTGAGAACCACTCAGTTAGAAGGAAAGTCCGGGTACAAGTGCCTACATGTTTCAATCATTCTGCCTTTCAGAATGGAAGAATGTTCCTGGTTGCTTATAGGATTTACTCCATTCTTTTTTTATGTGTAGTACCTGTAGAACACATTAAAAGATGTGTTTGCTGTTGTGGCATCTTACTCTAGGATTAGGCTCTGAAGCTGGAGAGTAGGTTTAGTCCTTGTGTAGTGGCAGTGTCAGCCAATTACCTGCCCTGACAGAACAAATCGATCCAGGGATAAACACAGCTCAGCTTCTCAAACTGAGATATCTGTCATATTAGGAAGAAAAGACATGAAAGCCACTCATCAGAAGATTAACTCACGACTACTTGTCTCTATCTTGCATGGCCGTGTCTTTTTCCATTCTCCTCCTATTTTTTTTCTTTTCTTTCCATATGTATAGTTGTGGTTTTGTTTTGTTTTAAGAAGCAAGTCTTGGACACATTTACAAAGTGCTTAGTACTGGGCTCAGTTATTATGCAACCCTCCAAATTTCCCTAGACGTTTTCTTTTCCTTGCAGGTTTCTTGTTTGTTTCCTTATCCATTTACTAAGAGCCAATCAGAGCTTTAAAGGAGGAATTGCACACTTGGATCCTCCGACACTTGCTCCATTTTCAGATTCACATCTCCCAGCTCTTCCTTATTCAACCCAAGTTGTAAATGTTGAGGATATGTTGTTGGGTTGAATCCTGAAATGTGTTTGCTAACTAGAAAAGTGGAAAGTCTGAGGATGCCCCAACATGTTCACTAAACTGAGAAGAACGTGCTCTGTCCGGGCTTCAAGACTCACAAACATCCTGCCAGCATCACTGGAAGTTATTATCCCTGCACTTCTAGCCATAAGATAATTTTCAATCCATTGCTTTCATTTTCTGAGTAATTTTCAAAAGCTTTAAGAAATGTTCACAATAGTCATTTTTTTTTTTAAGAAAAGTCACTTTTGGAGACTTACAAAAGGAGAACCACTTAAACTGGTAAAGGACCAACACAAAAATAGAGACAGGGTCCTCTTAAGATGAGTTGGGCAGCCAGAAGCTCACAGGCTGGAATTTAACTTGGTCAAGAAGTCAAAGCCTTGAAAAAGAAAAAGCTGTAAAGCTTTGA
>NW_004443946.1:1082329-1083437 GCF_000243295.1 Trichechus manatus latirostris
CCTTGCACTGGAAAAAATGGGCTGCTTTCACAAGGAAAAAAAAAATTCCTCCGTTGGACTTCTTTGCGATTATTACTTTCCCATTATGGTGATGTTTATTGCTTGCCTCCTCCCCAGGTTTTTTAAATGTCCCCTATTGAAAAGATAGAAGCTCATGCAGTGAATTTTGATTAGAAGCTCATATCATTGCTCTCCTAACACCAAGCTGGTGTGCAAAGGGTACTGTTATAGAGGTCTGTGGTTCCTTGCTGGACAACTGTAATATTTCAAACAAAGGATCTGATAAATTACAAAACAGGCAAGAAATTATTCAATTAAAAAAGGCACTGTGAGCTATTTCCCTCTAGAACATACTAATAGCCCCCTGACTGATCCCTCTGGCACCTAGGCAGGGTGAAATTGAGCTTTTTCCAAGCAATCCACTGCAACACCGATGCCAGAGAGGGGAGCTGAAGGAGGAAAATCAGCACCGGGGAGGAGCAGGCACAGCGGTAAACAAGAAACATTGATTACACTCCATATCAATGCAAGATGCTAACAGGACTCCGAGGTAGGAAAAGCTGGCAACCAAATTGGGTCTCCTGAGCCCTGCCCGTCAGTAGGTGTTACTATTCATACATGCAAATCAGCAAGCACTGAACAGAGATTAAAAGAGGGAGGGAGGCAGAAGATGGCAGGAAGAAAAGGACTTCAGCTCAGGTTGCGAATTGGAGTGACAAGCATTATCATAAACATAAAAACTCTGAAATCTCCCTCCATTCCAGTTCACAGGTGCTTTGCTAAAAAAAAAAAAAGTAAACCACGGATTCCTTTAGGTTAAAAAACTGTCTAAATTTTGTTTTATCATTGAACAGCTGGTCTTTCAAGATCTGGTTAAGCCCCCTAAATCTCTGTCTTGATTAGTCTAATTATGCAGTGAGGGCATCTACTTAAAATCAAATGCCAACCTTGAATTTAGTTCAGCAGTACCCACAGCAATCCCATCATTCATTCTACTCCATCGATCTTGTCCTGTAAGTGCCCAGGGAACATGTCTCAGGGTAAATAAATCTAAAGGTATATTTGACATGTGGAATAACTACTCAGATGCCCTGGTGACATGCAGCAG
>NW_004443946.1:1085290-1086997 GCF_000243295.1 Trichechus manatus latirostris
CTGTGAACTGGGGAAGTGACCCCAGAAAAGAGCCTGTTTCCCTGACCACTATGCCCTCTGCCTGTACAAAGAAACAGGACCTCAAGCTTCTACTCTAAAATTAACAAAGCAGACCTTCCCAGGGATTTATGTGGAGTGTGCCAGCACCTCTCCCACCCAGATACTGTCGGCTGCAAGTCTACTGTTAATTGCTACAGAAGGCCCCCTGCAGTGGAGTCTGCTCTCATAATCAACACTCTACCTGCCTCCCTATGCACCCCATAGCTCAGGCCTTCAAAATCAATAGAACAGAACTCCCAGGGAGTCAGTTCGGGTCTACTTGCTCCCCCTTCCAATCAGCACTGAGGACTCTTGACTGAGGCTGCTGTGTACTAGGAAGCAGGCATCTTGAGTAGAAGCTACACCCACAGCCAATATATTATGGAGGGGGAGCCTCTGATAGCAATAAGACAGACCTCCCTGGGGATCAGTTTGGAGCATGACAACCCTTCCCCCACCCAGACACTGTCACCTGCAAATCTGCAGTGAATTGCTACAGAAGGCCCCTGGAGTGGAGTCTGCTCCCATAATCAGCATTCTACCTACCTCTCTGGGCAACCCATAGCTCAGACCTCTGAAACTAATAGCACAAACCTTCCTGGGAGTCAATTTAGGTTAGTCTTCCCCCACTTCCTGTTGGTGCTGAGGACTGCTGTCTGAGGCTACTGTGTGCTGGGAAGGAGGTATCATGAGTGGGGCTGCATTCATAGCCAACCATCTACTGGTACTGATAGCAACAAAGCAGACCTCTGTGGGGATCTGACCAGATGTGACTCCCCCTCCCCCACTTGGTAATTATTGGTTGCCAAAATGTTGCAAACTGCTACAGAAGATCACTGCAGTCGATTCTGCTCCCATAGGCAGCACTCTACCTATCTCCCTGTGCACCGTACAGCTCAGGCCTCTGAAACTAACAGGAAAGACCTCTCTGGGGATCAGCTTGGGTCTGTTGCTTCACCTCCCAGTCAGCAATGAGGACTGCTGACTGAGGCTGCTGTGCACTAGGAAGCAGGCATCTTGAGCGGAGGCTACACCCACAGCTGACATACAACAGGGCAGGCTCTGATAGCAACAAGGTCGACCTCCCTGGGGTCCATTCGGAGCATGACAATCCCTCCCCCACCCAGTAACTGTCTGTTGCTGGACTGATATGAACTCCTACAGAAGGTCCACAGGAGGAGAGTCACCTAAGAGGAGACTGCCCCCACAACAACCACAGGGCCACTGGGGCTCTGAAACGAACAAGACAGATCTCTTGGAGATTCTTCTGGGGAGTGCCAGACCCTCTTCCACCTGAAACAGAGGAACGTCTACTTGTGCTTCCCCTGAAAGCTAGCTCAGATAGAATCAGCCCCCACAGAGCAGGGAAAGAAGCCTCAGGCAAAACCAGTGGGCAACATTCAACCCCAAAGGCGGCTCTCTAGGTGTGGGTTTTCTGACTGAAAGTGTGGTCACAGAAACAGAGAAGGGAAGAGAGTAATAACCAGAAAGAGAAGACTGCACCCCCTGATGGGCAGATTGATTAGTACACAATATCTCACCTGAGTGGCAGTGCCGGCTGGTGAATGTATTGATCACAGTGTGTTTTCTGGTGTGTTTAGGAGAGATTAAGAGGTGAAAACCAAGATCTGGAACTTTTGAACCCTAATTAAACCAGGGAAGTAAAAG
>NW_004443946.1:1088772-1090244 GCF_000243295.1 Trichechus manatus latirostris
CAACCTTACAAAAAATACTAATGGGAGTTCTGTAGATGGAAGAGAAAAGATGCTAGAAAGTAATTCAAAGCAATACATAAAAAGAAAGATCTCTAATAAAGGGAAATGCATGGACAAGTATAAAGGCTGGTAATAAGGTATCCATGCTTTGTAATTCTAATTGTGTTGTCCTTTGTGTTTCTTAATAACAAATATATAAAAAACAAGAAAAAAATTATGCTGCAGACACATAAAATATAATGATGTAATTAGTGGTAATAACAACAAAAGGAGGGAGAGGAATGGTATAGATATAGAACTTCTTGTATGTTACTGAAGTTAAGTTGGTACCAACTTACCTTAGATTTTTATAAATACAAGCTGTTAAACATAATACTCGTGGTAACCACTAAGAAAATATCTTAAAAACATGTCCAAAAGGAAAGGAGAAGTGAGACAAAATGGCTCACTACAATAAACCAACAAAACACAAAATCAAGTAGTAGTAAAGGACAAAGACAAAGAAGGCTTAAAACACAAAAAAAAAAACAAATAACAAAACGACAGAAGTAAATCACTTCTTATCTGTAATTACAGTGAATGTAAATGGACTCAATGTTCCAATCAAAGGACAGAGAGTGGCAGAATGCATTAAAAAAAAAAAAGCGTGATCCAACTATATGCTATTTACAAGAGGCACACATTAAACCCAAGAGCACAAATAGGTTGAAGTGAAAGGATGGGAAAAAATATTCCATGCAAATAATAACCAAAAGAGAGCTGTGGTGGAAATTTTAATATTAGACAAAGTAGACTTTAAGACAAAATCTTTTAGAAAAGATAAAGATGGATATTATATAGGGAAAAAGGGTCAATTAATCAAGAAGATTTAACAATCATAAATATATATAACATCCAACATCAGAACACCTAAAATATAAAAAGCAAATATCGATAGAACTGAAGGGAAAAATAGAACTACAATTATAGCTGCAGACTTAAATATACCACTTTCAATACTGGACAGAACATCTAGAAAGAAGATCAACAAGGAAAGAGAGGACATGAATAACACTGTAAACCAGCTAGGTTTAACAGACGTATACATATAACATTCCACCCAACAACAACACAATATACTTTCTACTCCAGTGCACATGGATCATTCTCCAGGATAGACCACGTATTAGGTCACAAAGCAAGTCTTGATAAATTTTAAAACACTGAAATCATACAAAGAATTTTCTTTGACCATAACGGAATGAAGCTAGAAATCAATAACAGAAAAAAAAAAACCTAAAATACACAAACATATGGAAATTAAACAATGCACTACTAAACTACCAATAAGTCAAGGAAGAAATCATAAATTTCTTACAGACAAATGAAAATGAAAGCACAACATAACAAAACTTATGGGACACAGCAAAGGCAGTACTCAGAGGGAAAGTTATAGCAATAAATGTCTATATGAAAAAAGAAGACAGATCTCA
>NW_004443946.1:1091731-1093287 GCF_000243295.1 Trichechus manatus latirostris
GTCAATACTACCCAAAGCAATCTATACATTCAATGTAATCCCAATCAAAATTCCAACTGCCTTCTTTACAGAAATAGAAAAAACAATCCTCAACTTTATATGGAATGGCAAGAAGATCCAAATAGCTAAAGCAATGGTGAAAGAGAAGAACAAAGATGGAGGACACACACTTTCTAATTTTAAAAACACTACACAGCTATAGTAATCAAAACAGACTGATACTGGTATAACAATTGGCACATAGATCAATGGAATAGAATTGAGAGTCCAGAAATAAACTCACACATGTATGGTCAACTGGTCTCTGACAAGAGTGCTAAGTCCATTTAACAGGGAAAGAAGAGTCTCTTCAATTAATGGTGCTGGGAAAACTGGATTTCCTCAGCAGAAAAATGAAACAGGACCTATACCTCACACCATACACAAAAACAAATTCAAATGGATTAAGGACCTAAACGTACAAACTAAAACAATAAAATTCTTAGAAGAAAATGCAGGGGTAACGCTGTCAGGCCTAGTTTTAACAATGGGTTATCTGATACAATAACAGAAGCACAAACAGCAAAAGACAAAATAAATAAATGGGACCACATAAAAATTAAAAATCTTTTCTCATCAAAAGACTTTACAAAAAAAGTGAAAAAACAAACTACTGACTGGGATAATATTTTCAGAAACCATATATCTGATAATAATCTAATAACAAAAATATACATACACCTTAACAACAAAAAGACAAGTAACTCAGTCATAAAATGGGCAAAGGACTTGAATAGACATTTCACCAAAGAGGATGTTCAGATGGACACCAGACACACGAAAAGATGCTCAGCATTATTAGCCATTAGAGAGCTGCAAATCAAAACCACAATGAGATACCATTTCACTCCCACCAGGATAGCTAAGATTAAAAAATAATAAAAAAAATTAAAAAACAGAAAATAATAAACATTGGCGAGGATGTGAGGAAACTGGAACCCTTATCTACTGCTGATAGGAATGCAAAATAGTACAGCCATTGTGGACAATAGTATGGCAGTTTCTCAAAAAAATACAGAAAGAACTACCATATTACCCTGCAATTCCACTCCTAGGTATACACTCAAAAGAAAAGTAGAGACTCAAAAAGAGACTTGTACACCAATGTTCGCTGGGGCACTATTCACAATAGCCGAAAGGTAGAAACAACCTAAATGCCCATAAACAGATGAATGGATAAAGAAAATGTGGTACATACATGTAATGGAATACTACTCAGCCAGTAGGAGAAATGAAGTCTTGATACATGCTACAATATGGATGAAGTAAGACATTATGCTGAGCGAAATAAGCTAATCACAAATGGACAAATATTGTATGGCCTCACTTATGTAAAAAGACAAGAAAAGACAAATGTACAGAGACCAAAGTTTATCACTGGTTACCAGGAATGGGAGGGAGGAGGAAAAGAGGGGTTAGTGGTGATGGAAAAATCACATTTATTAAGGGTAGAGTTGCACACCTAATTATTGTTAATTGCTGTCAATAAGTTGTACACCTATAAAAAGCTGAACTGG
>NW_004443946.1:1094357-1095585 GCF_000243295.1 Trichechus manatus latirostris
ACTTCTGAGAGTCAGTCTTGAGATACACTGCAGCTTACATCTTGCTCTTTCTCTCTTAGATTACTCACTCTGGGAAAAACCAGCTGCCATGTTGCAAGGATACTCAAGCAGCCCTAGGGAGAGGTTCACTCAGAAAGAAACTAAAGTCTTCTGCCAATAACCTGTACTACATTGCCAGGCATGTGAGTAAGCCACCTACCTGAGAGGTGGATCCTCCAGCTCCATTCAAGCTGTCAGAGTACTGCAGTCCTGGCCAATATCTGGACTGCAACCTCAGAAGAGACCATAAACCAGAACCACTCAGCTAAACCACTCCTGTATTCCTGGCCCACAGAAACTGTGTAAGATAAACATTTATTGTTTTAAGACACAAAGTTTTGGAGTAATTTGTTACATAGGCAATAGGTGACTAATACTGTTGCCATTATCAACAAATACTTATTGGGACCTACCTTGTACAGGACATATGCATGTGGCCCATGTATGCACATCCAGCACCTTTCTGAATTGTTGCTGTGTGCCACTGAGTCAGTTCTGACTCGTAGTGATCCTATGGGACAGAGTAGAACTGCACCATAGGGTTTTCTAGGCTGTAATCTTTACAGGAGCAGACCACCAGATCTTTTCTCCTGTAGCGCCCCCTGTGGATTTGAATCACCAACCTTTTGGGTAGCAGCCAAAAGCTTAACCATTATGCTACCAGGACTCCTTAGCTTTCTGAATAGATCATGCTTTTTCTTTAATGACATTCCTGGATCTTCCTGGGGGCAAGTTTTGAAGCAAAAGCATTCAGACATTCAGAGTATCAACCATACTCATTTAGAGAAACAGGTTTTCCCCACCCACTCCTTTCTTCACTCTGGGAAGAATTTTGTCATTTAAAAACAAGTCATGCTGCTATCATGGGTCTCTTCCGAATCCGACAGTGTGCCATATTTATGTTTTGTCCTATTTGTTGCCTTCCAAGTGTAGCTGAGACACAACAACATTTTCAAATAACAGGCAAAGAAAACAAATTCTTCTAAGAAAGCTGTCACCCGATCTTATTGGCAGCAGAAAACTGAGTTTTTAGCTAACAAGACACACATAAATATTCCTGCTGTCTGCTTATTCTGAATGTTATGTCTCCCTAGCTTATCATTAACAATACAGATCAACACCTTGGACTCACGAATAGGAAAGAATGCCAGTGACGACAGAATGACAGTGCCTGTGTATGGCACAGATG
>NW_004443946.1:1097387-1098257 GCF_000243295.1 Trichechus manatus latirostris
TTAGAAGGTCTATGGCGTACCACTGCAGGTGAGTCCAGGATGGACACCTAGAAGGAAATGAGAGAACTTCTTAAATTTTGGTTTCAAAGTGGGCTGGTGTTCAGTTACAGAAAACAGTGATATTCTCTCTTTCATAAATATTTTGCAGAATGAACACACTTTCAAAACTGTATACATCCCTGTGATAGTCACCACCTCCATGGTCAGCCTTACATAAAAACAGATTAAGCAGCCACCTAGAGGACTTAGTCTTTGGGACACTCAAAAGGCTTTTGAGACTGAAATTTCTTTATCAGAGACTAATATTTTTATTCAACAGAGATATTTCAATGTGTAAGAGCAACCCAAAATAGCTGATATCAGATCATCTTTCCAAAGATTAAGTTTTACAACGGTGGATAAAAAAGAATGTGGGAGGTGACTGGTTGGAAGATAGGACATCATGAGGCGTGTTTTCTAGGAAGCAGAATCCAAAACAGATCAACATACAAGACATGTATTAAGGAAAATGCCTGTGAGAGAAAATGGGAGAGCTGTCAGGCCGTGATGCAGTTCTGGCCCCCAGTGAAGGAAGGAAAGGAGGTTGGATGAAAGCACCATAGACTGCTTTGAGTTCAGCAGGGCTATTGAGGAGACCTGGAGCCACAGTCGCCATCAGAGGAGTCCCATATCTCCAAGATACAGGCCTGCCTTAGTGTCCCTGTCTAGGTTAGTCACTAGCTGGGAGGAGCCCATGTGGGAAGCAGAGCCTTGGCAGAAACAGGACAATGGATTTCAGAGGACAGAAGCTGAGGACCTCTGTCAATTATAATTACTGCAGTAAGAGACCAGAGAGGCCCATCCCATGACTGCCACATGAGGGGAGGCTGG
>NW_004443946.1:1098978-1100308 GCF_000243295.1 Trichechus manatus latirostris
GGAGCTAAAGGCTAGGGTGGGCTGCCTGGGATGGGTCAGAGAGATCATGAGTCAGAGAAGCTAGAAATAATTTTTTTTCCTATTTCTCAACTTTCCAGGTATCTACCTAGGCATGGGGAAGAAAGGAATTATATCATCCATGATGGCATTCACCTAGATTGCACTTTTCCAAAGAGAACTAGTTTTCCGAGTTTCTCCCTTGTCCTCAACCCCTCAGGGGACAAGCTGGTTAGAGATGGGCTGGTCCCTTTGACCCTGAATTTAGCCTTATTTTCTATAAAAAGGGGCCTAGGCTTCCTCTGACAAGATTGGCTAAGAAAGCTATTTATTGGCAAATAACTGTTTTTAGCTCCCTAATAGCCATCATGAGACTCCACTGGTACCTGGCAAGAGATGTACTTGACTCAAGAGGTGCATTAACAGAATTGAAAGAAAGGTAAAAGTAGGCCAGTCCTACAATACTTACTTTGATAAAGAACCTCTCTGCAGGTCTTATGTTCATCTCAAAACATCCTTGAAGAAGTTTGCTACATGCTCTATAATGTTCTTAAATTATAACAGGTGGAATGTTTAAAATCTTATCAAGAGTATATAGAACATTCAGAGGATTAACATGGCCAGACAAGCAAAAATAGAATTAAGTAACTCTACCAGAGAGTGAAATAATTAAACCATGTTACCCCAAATAGAGAAGTGGAAATTGCATAATACCTTAGTTCAGTATTCATTTTATTCTTTTAAAGGTAAGATTTTATAGACAGATAAATAGATAGATAGACAGACATCATATGTAAACAAAATCATTACTTCTGAAAACATGCAAAAATATCTGGGATATTTTTTCCATACTCTATAGAGCTATACTTGTTTTGCATTTATTTCTAGGACCCAAGAGATATGTTATACTTACTGCAAAAATTATTTATCCCGTGTATTTGTTAGGTTTGAATATTCATCTATTCTTGAATAGCAGACTGATTGTGACATTGAAATCTTGCATAATTTTTTCAATGATTCCACCTAATAACTAAGCTTAATGTGCATTCAAAACAACATCTGAGCGGTAGTTCATTCACTCCTTACCTTGCTTCCTGCTCCAGTGTAGGGCAAGTGGCTGGATGAGCTCTCTACCTCCCTGCCTGTTGTGTCGTTAAACCCAAACTAAAAGTCCTCCCCAGACTGGGGAACACTTCAGCAAAGGGGCACTGTGTTCCTTCCTCTCATCTTAGGATGAGGGCAGCCATTTGGCATGGTGCAAAGTATCTCGGTCTGTTGTTGTGTGCCATGGGTTGATCTGACTCATAGCAAACCTATATGACAGAGTAGAACT
>NW_004443946.1:1100759-1101638 GCF_000243295.1 Trichechus manatus latirostris
ACATTCTTAATCATACTACGCAGGCGCAATGGGGTTTACATATAACTTCATGCATCACCAGGATTTTAATGTAAAGTTACGGGGCGTGCCAGGCAAAGGAAAAAGGATTCTCATGCAAAGCTAAGACAAGTGAGCTAAGCAAGCTGCTTGAAGCAGTGGAATTTTCTGCAGCCTGGGGACCTCTGTCTTCAAGTTGTGATCCTAAGCCCATTACTCTCCTCTCTGGTCTTCAGTTTCTTCATTTGCACTTTGAGCCAAGCCAGCTTTACAATTCCACAATTCTGTGATCACAAAGCTAAAGTAAAAGGTGGCAGTCATGACAGGCATAAGCCCAGGATCATGTGGATCCACATTTTACCTACACCTACTCAGCAAACCAACCCCAAAGCCAAGATGAGCGAGCACTAGGCTTCTGCCACATCTTCAGGGAAGCAGCGTTTGTCCCCGTGCCTCTGGCCCCTCCCCACCAGATCATCATCTAAACAAGAGAGATGCTCTGTCCCCATCCCAGGCCCACCAGCAAAGGAGCAGGGAGGGGCAAGAGAAGCTTAAAATAACTCATTACCAGATCTAGCCCCTCCAAAGATGCCATGTTCCCTTAACTTGACGGATTGAGTAGCTATTAACTAAATGTCACTTGCTAACAACAAAGATGATGGTTTTATGCATATTTGATGTGATGCAAAAAGGTGCTTATGGTCTACAAAGGTCTTCAAATGAACAGCCATGAATATGTATTATATTAACTAATATTAACATTTTATAATATTGGAGTAATTTTGTTCATATAGTTTTGTGTCCTTTTTGTTAAAAGAAAAAAAAACCTTAACATTCTATTGTGAACATTTTCCCATAGCCTTAAATAATTTTTAAAACCAT
>NW_004443946.1:1102850-1105316 GCF_000243295.1 Trichechus manatus latirostris
TAGACTCACTTCCAAGAAACAACATACACTATATATGTTGGGACTTCTGGTTTCTGGCCTGACAGGTAAATACCCTGGAAGTTGTTACTCCTGTCCTCACAACAAGATAAAAGCTAAAAAACATAAAATCAACAACTCTTCTCAGAGCCATCAGAACATTGAGGTCACAGGGCAAAACAACCCCCAGAAAACTGGAAGGACAGATACAAAGAATCACAGCTTACCGAGTGCAGCTGGATCCAGAATCCTGTAGGAATGCTAAAGGTAATTGACTAATTGCTGGAGCCTGAGGACCTGCCTTAGGGGAGCTTTCCACATTTTCATGAATTTTACCTCCAGGAGGCACACCCGATTTCCACCAGGAAGATCAGAGGAAAATACCACTGTGTTTCCAGCAGGTGGAGGGGAAAAGTAATCTTTTTGAAATACGTCCTGTGACTGTTAAGGTTGCGGGTCAGCTTGGCTGGGCCTTGACTGTCAGTGGTCTGGCAGTTACGAAGTAGTTTAGCAGTTATGTAATGATATAATCACCTCCATGATGAGATCTGATATAATGTAATTACCTCCATGATGAGATCTGCTGTGAGTAGCCAATCAGTTGGAAAGGATCTCCCTTGAGGGTCTGGCCTGCATCCAATATATGTGAAATTTCTGGCAAAGCTCACTGGCTTTTGCTCTGCTCTGGATCCTGCTTTCAGCTCATCAGCATCTGACCTCCAGTTCTTGGGACTTAGGCCAGCAGCTACCATCTTACCTGCCGATCTTGGATTTAACAGCCTTTGCAGCCCATGAGTCAGCAGCCTGCCATCTAACCTGAGTTCATCAGCCTCTTCACCTATATGAGTCAGAAGAAGCCTCCAGTCTGATCCATAGACTTGGACTTCCCAGCCTCTACAACCGCATAATCCATTTCTGTGATATAAATCTCTCTCTCTCTGTGTATATATATATATATATATACACACACACAAGGAAGACCAGTTAATACAACTATTATTCAAATTTATGTACCAACCACTAATGCCAAAGATGAGGAAAATGAAGATTTTTAGCAGCTTTTGCAGTCTGAAATTGAGCAAACATGTAATCAAGATGCATTGATAATTACTGGTGATGTGGAATGCAAAAGTTGGAAACGAAGAAGGATTAGTAGTTGGAAAATATGGCCTTGGTGATAGAAATGACACTGGAGATCACATGATAGAATTTCATAAGACCAACGACTTCTTCATTGCAAATACCTTTTTTCAACAACATAATTGGCAACTGTACACATGGACCTCACTGGATGAAAAACACAGTAATCCAATCAACTACATCTGTGGGAAGAGACAATGGAAAATCTCAATATCAGTCAGAACAAGGCCAGGGGCCGACTGCAGAACAGACCATCAATTGCTCATGTGCAAGTTCAAGTTGAAGCTGAACAAAATTAAAATAAGCCCACAAGAACCAAAATACTACCCTGAGTATATCCACCTGAATTTAAGACCATCTCAAGAATAGATTTGACACATTGAACACTAATGTCCGAAGACCAGACGAGTTGTGGGATAACATCAAGGACATCATGCATGAAGAAAGCAAAAGGTCATTAAAAAGACAGGAAAGACACCCCTGAGGTTCACCCTTCAGCCAAAGATTAGACAGGCCCATAAAACAAAATGAGACTAAATGGGAATACCAGCCCAAGGGCAAGGACAAGAAGGCAGGAGGGGACAGGAAAGCTGGTTACGGGGAACCCAAGATCAAGAAGGGGAGAGTGTTGACACATCACGGTGTTAGAAACCAATGTCGCAAAACAATATGTGTATTAATTGTTTAATGAGAAACTAATTTTCTCTGTGAACCTTCATCTAAAGCACTTATAAAAAGAAAAAAAAAGACAGGAAAGAAAGAAAAGGCCAAAATGGATGTCAGAAATGATTTTGAAACTTGTTCTTGGATGTAGAGTAGCTAAAGGGAATGGAAGAAATGAAGTAAAATAGCTGTACAGAAGATTTGAAAGGGCAGCTCGAGAAGACAAAGTGAAGTATTATAATGAAATGTGCAAACAGCTGGAGTTAGAAAACCAAAAGGGAAGAATTGCTCTGCATTTTTCAAGCTGAAAGAACTGAAGAAAAAATTCAAGCCTTGAGCTGCAATTTTGAAGGGTTCTATGGGCAAAATACTGAACGACGCAGGAAGCAACAAAAGAAGATGGAAGGAATACACAGAGTCACCGTACCAAAAAGAATTAGTCTCCGTTAAGCCAATTCAGGAAGTAGCATATGATCAAGAGCCAGTGGTGGTGAAGGTAGAAGTCCAAGCCGCACTGAAGGCATTCAGGGAAAAACAAGGCTCTAGGAATTGACGGAACACCATTTGAGATGTTTCAACAGCGCTGGAGGTACTCACTCATCTATGCCAAAAATTTGGAAGACAGCTACCTGGCCAACCATCTGGAAGAGATCCATATTTGTGCAC
>NW_004443946.1:1106406-1107319 GCF_000243295.1 Trichechus manatus latirostris
GGCGAGACTTCGTCTAGCTTACTTTGGACGTGTTATCAGGAGCGACTAGTCCCTGGAAAACGACATCATGCTTGGTAAAATAGAAGGTCAGCAAAAAAGAGGACAATGAGACAGATTGACACAGTGACTGCAACAACAGGCTCAGACATACCTAGTATTGTGAGGATGGCACAGGAGACCAGGCAACATTTCGTTCTGTGATACATGGGGTTGCTATGAGTCAGAGCTGACTCTATGGCACCTAACAATAACAACAGTTTATGAAACACTTTCACATGCAATATCTTATCTGATCCTCTGAACAATTCAGTGAGATCAAAAGGAAATGTACTGTTATCATATCCTTTTTACAGATTGACACAGTTGAGGGTTGACCAGGTCTACCATGCTATGTAGTTAGTAAGTGATAACCTCTAGAACTCAACATCTCAATGCTTGTTAAAAACATAAAAGCTCAGAGGCTCCTAGAGACATCCTATAGCCACCTTATGATTGGAAACATTCTCAAGTCTGAGTCAATCTAAAGAATACATTTTTCAGGCTTAGAAAAGAAAATAACCAGCTACATGAATTTGATAGCAATTATCATTTTTCCAGAAACTTACCAGTTGCTATTGAGTCAACTCTGACTCATGGAGACCCAATGGTGTGTCAGAGTAGAACTGTGCTTTATAAGGTTTTCAATGGCTGGTTTTTCAGAAGCAGATCACCAGGCGTATCTTTGGAGGCACCTCTGAATGGACTACAACCACTAACCTTTCAGTTAGCAGCCAAGTGCATTAACCATTTGCAACACCCAAGGACTCCTCTAGAACCTTGCTTTAAATTACTTTTAAGTTACCACCTATAGCTCAAGAAGAACTATCATGGCAGTTTTTTAAACTTTCATGCTACAAAAACTATTCAAGACATG
>NW_004443946.1:1107779-1109018 GCF_000243295.1 Trichechus manatus latirostris
GCAGTAGTGTATATATTTTTCTCCCTTGATTTTCTTTTATTGTTGTTTTGCTTGTTGCCTATTAGCCTACCTCTGGGGAATGTTTCAAAGATGTAATGTTAATGAGCAAACACTTGTGAGATTGCCACCCATTTCACTTGACTTGCTCTCTTTCCAGGGCACGGAAAGGAGAAAAATGAACTGACACATTGTTATGCGGCAAAATAAAATTATGCAGGAAATGCAAAATTATGCAAAATATTACTTATGTGGAGCACATCCCTGAAGAATACAGGGCATCACTGATGAGCAGTAAGATAGATCTGAAGATAGCAGATAGATCTGAATATTACTGTCTGCTAAGGAATCTAGTTAATACAAGGACACCATGGGAATTTCAATTCAAGAGGCAGGAGTTATCTTGTCTGCTAAGCTCATACACCAAATGATTAAGACAATGAGCCTGGGATAAAGGAAATAGAGATTTGCAAAGGGAGTATATATACTTAGGTCAGCAAGAGCCTCAAGACTCATTAGGTGTTAATAATAAAATAATAAAAACAACAGTAGTATGAACACAGCTAACATTTATTGTATGTTTACTATGTGACAGGCACCATTCCAGGCCTGTTTAAATATATTATTTATTAACTGATGTAATCCTTATACCATCCTGCAAAATAGGTAGCATTATCCTACCCAGAGGCCCCTCAGCAGACAAGCCTGGTAATCTGCTTCAGAAAGGTCACAGCCTTGAAAACCCTATGGGGCAGTTCTACTCTGCACGCATGGGGTCACCATGAGTCAGAATCAACTCAGCGGCAACTGATAACAACAACCATCAGACTATTTTAGAGTTGAGGAAACTAAGGCTTAGAGAAAATAGGTAACTTGTCCAAGGTCACACAGCGAGTTAGTAAGCAAAGACAGAATACGTACCCAGGAGCTTGGCTCTGAAGTCCCTTTGCCTATTATCATTTCCCCCAGGACAATGCAGGTGAAAGAGCAATCCCCCTCTAATGGTTTTTCTCACCCTTGCTTTATAAAGGGGGTTTTGGAAGTTCTGTTTTTTGAAGAGGACTTGTAGGATGGCAGTATCTCTCTAGGCTTCTAACAGAGAGTTTCTGGTTGTTGCTGGCTGGTATGGGAAGATATTGCCCAGATCTTCATACTGGGCTATGATTACTCTGCTGGCAAATGTTAGCCAGACTCTGATCTGAGCCCCCGGGAAGGTTTGGATTTACTCTCCAGATACCAGCA
>NW_004443946.1:1111551-1121002 GCF_000243295.1 Trichechus manatus latirostris
GGGAGCAGACTTTTGCCGCTGAAATGCTGTCTCCCCCACAGGATCCAAGCCATTCTGGGGATAACAGGGGACAATAAATAAGTTATACAGAATCTAAAATTCTGGCTGTAATAGCTGTGTGACCTTGGGCATGTTGCTTAACTTCATTCACTCTTTCTCAATTTCCTCATCTATAAAATGAGAATCATACTAATACCACCTACTTCACAGAGTTGTTCTGGAGCACTGAACGAGCCAAACAAATGACATGCTTAACACAATGCTTATCACTTCATAATGGATCATGATTATTTTCATTAACTATTATCAGTGAAATCCAAAACTGGACTTTTTCTCTCTTATGCTAAATGGCTGTACATCAAATGTTTTTGCAAGAATCTATCGCTTTTCCCTTCAATTTTCTCTTTTGTTTCCCCTTTCCTTCTACTCCCACCCCTACCCTACAATGAGGAAAATACAAGGGCTTGTTCTGAAATTACAGTTGAAACAAAAAGAAGTGGGGGGTCCCATGTTAAGCCTGACACCCACAGCCATGTACATTGCACTGCAGCTCCAGCATCTGCTCTCTGTTAGTAGTCAAAACATCACTTCATCCACATTCCATCAATGTCGTCTCTACAATGAAAACCCTTTAACTTCTCAGAAAACAAAGTGATGTTTTAGTGATTTTCCTTGTGCACCATTTAGGAAACTGTAACGAGAAATTTCCTCATCCAGTTTGTTCCAAGATAATGAAGTATTCGGTATCTTCCGTTTTGACCAAGATTCACACAGCAAGTAAATTATTTGGAAGAAAGAGAGCATGTATGTATGTGTGCTTGGAAAATGGAAAGAAAACTTGTCTTTGTTAATGTGAAATTCTCTGTATTCAGTTTAATCATTTGGGTTTTGTCTTCTCTTTTAAGAAACAAAATACAATACAGTATTTTCCCGGAATTTTGCATGCTTGTGGATCTTGCTTTATTCCTCATTTATTGAATCTTTTGTTATTAATATTTTAGCCTCTCAGTACGTTTCTGTTACAGTAATGGAAAAATGTTCCACCCTCTAGGAGCCAAATACTGCTTGTAATAGATCTGTTAACGTGCCCTTCCGTAAATTAACAAAGAATGTAGCTTTATCTTTTGTTTATTAAATAATGAAACTGCTTTCATAAATAGCACTTTTTTTATTTAAAATATACTTGAAAAGACTATATAAGGGTTGGATAACCTCTTCCTGCCCCGTTGTGATAAGCAGAATAATAGCCCCCAGAGATGTCCATATCTAATTCCCAGAACCTGAGAATATATTACCTAACATGGCAAAAGGGACTCTGCAGGCGTCATTAAGGTTGAGGGCCTTGAGATGGAGAGATTATCCTGGATTTTCTGGGTGAGCTCTATCTAATGACATGAGTCCTTAAAAGCAGAGGACCTTTCCCAGCTGTGGTTAAAGAGAGATGCAATGATGGAAGAAGGGTTAGAGAGATGCAATGTGAAGACTCAAGCAGCCCTTGCTGGCTTTCAAAATGGAGGAAGGAGGCCATGAGCCAAGGAATGCAGGCAGCCTGTAGAAGCTGAAAAAGACAAGGAAACAGATTCTCCCCTAGAGCGTCCAGAAAGGAATGCAGTCCGGCTGACACCTTGATCTTAGCCTGTAAGGCCTGCACAGGACTTCTGAACTACAGAACTGCAAGATAATAAATTTGTATTGTTGAACCCACTGTTTGTGGTAATTTGTTAAAGCAACAGTAGAAAATAAATACCCTGACTGCAATTCTAATCAGAACATGAGGTTTTTCTAGTAAACTAGATGTTTCTAGTAGATGTGGACTGAATTGTAATTACAGCTCTTTTGCAAATACTATTCAGTTGCATTTATGAATGAATGAGTGAGTGTCTAGTGGTTGGGAATTCCAAACAGATACACAAAAATGGTTGGAGGAAATAGAAAAACAATGTTCTAGTTTATGGATTATATGGATTATGAATGCATGATCATTAAGAAATATTCAGCCACTACCAAACCAATCTCTCAAAAATGAGAGTCTCTGTTTCTCTATTTGGCGTGACTGTAACTACAACTAGGAAGCCAAGACATAGGATGATATGATTTTGCTAAGGACATCAAATAATTACATAATTTTATGATCTAATCTAGTAGAAAAGTATTGCTTCTGTTAATGATGGGTGAGTTCCTAAGCACAATTCTTTGTCAGAAACTTGCTGAAATAAAATAGGAGGCAGAGTGTTCATTAATTAGAAAAGATTTAACATACAAATGCCTGGCTGAGAAAGCACCATAATGAAAATACAGTGAAAAAAATTTAGTGAACAAACATAAATTGTTGAGTAATCTCAGATATTCCCCAGCTTTGAATGGGAAAAGGAGGGTGCTGAGGTGGGATGAGAAGGATTAAGATGCTAGGGATACTAAAATATCAACCACATAGAGCTGGTCACCATCATTTAGACAGAAGCACCTGGAAGCTAGGTCTTTTTATTTCTTCGAGATGGATAAAAACTCAAGCCTAGTTTTGTATAATTTATTTAGGTTTAACTTCTGTTACACTACTGTTGTAATAGAGCTTCCTCTCCAGAAAATTCCTTTATCAATGTATCAACATACATTGTGAATTCCCCAAACTCTTTGCTTACAGCAGCAGAGCAGGAAGCAGAAGCAGCTACAGTTACATTTCAGGTTCAGTGAAGTTTCTGCATAATTGGCTATGTAATATAAAAATTCCTACTTGGATTTGTTCTTCTCAAAAACAAACTGAACCCACAGAATTGTTAAGTAGCAACTCCCACTGAGGTTTCAGATAAACATGTTACAAATTTGAGGAGAATTCAATTTTTGCCATTAGGGTCTGTGTAGCAGTCGCATTTTATGTTTTGGCAAATTGACAGATGGCAGAGCCCATGGTGATACTAGCGATAGATCTCCCTAATTGCCATTCAAAGTAAATTAATCCATTCCTACCCTTAGCCTTCCTTCAACAAATACAGCCAAGTATTCTCATTAAACATGGGCAAAACAAAAAGGCGCCTTCTGGGAAGTTTTGACTAAATATAATCAGAACATGCACCAGAGAAATCAAAGCATATGTACATCTGGAGATTTCAGAGTCAGTACTATTTGATTTCACGCTTACTCCATTAATCTAGGAGAAAATAGTAGTTTGGTGGTGCCATATTGTCTCAGTAAGTTGAGTTTGTATTAAGACACTAATGTCAGAGAAAACTTCTACTCACTCCAGCTGACTTCTCTCAAACCAAATTTAATGAAAGGTCTCAGAGCTACTGTAAGACTAAGATACTCAGGGATCATTCCAAGTTTCAAACTTTCTGATTTGCTATCCCCAAAGCCAATTAAAATGTCCTCAAACCCATAATATTTCAAAATCTAAAAACACCTTCTGCACAGCTTTGCATGCTCAAAACAATACAAAAGTCTTGTTAAAGGTGCTTTTTTTTTTAACAAAGACATTGTCATCATCATATTCCACATCAGTTTGTCTCCTTCAACATGTGAAGCCACTTTAGATTTTTAAATCAAATCCACACAAATCCTAATTCCAGATTAGCTAAAAATTAAAACAATAGATACAAATGGAACCAATTACCTACTTTTGTGCTAGAAAGATTATTCTTATACTACACAAAATTCATTATTAAAGATTTTCCAGAAGATAATGTAAGGAAAACCATTCTCCTTCCTAGATTGTCACTGAAACTTAAATATGTGACTTTTTCCATGATAAGCAAAGTTAATCATAAGCAAAATGGAATAGTAAGGTCTTCATATTGCTGCTGGGTTCCATCTTCTTCCCCCTCCCGGTGTGAAAGATGACATGCCCCACAGACAATGGAATCAGAGGAAGCAAAAGAACAGTGATAACCCTAATATAGTTCAGTACCAAAGATGCTTTAAAAAAATTGAGACTGTAAAGATGAGCTGTAAATTATAGGAGAGATTTTAAAGATACAAGAATTGAAGCTCGGGAATAAACCTTACTATTCCTGGCTTTGGTACTAATAAAACAAAAAACAGTTGCCATCAAGTCAACTCCAACTTATGGTGACCCAATGTATGTCAGAGTTGAACTGTGCTCCAAAGCGTTTTCAACGGCTGATTTTTCAGAAGTAGATCAACAGTAGATCACTTTCTTCCAAGGTGTCTCTAGGTGGACTCGAACTTTCAACCTTTCAGTTAGCAGCCAAGCATATTAACCGTTTGAACCAGCCAGGGACTCCTTTGTTACTAATAGCCATTGGAAAATGTCAGGCTTTTGTGTTTAACTTCAACAGCAAGACTCAAGGAGCTGAGACCAGTGTAAGGTGGGTGGGGATGATAAAGTGTACTAGTTAAAATCCCGCTCTACCCCTTAGTAGCATTGAGTTAACCTCCTGAGCCTCAGTTTCCTCATCTATAAAATGGAAATGATAATAATAGGGTCTATCTTATAGGGTTGTTATGAGGATGAATGCAGTGTACATTTCAAGTCTTCTTTATATTGTAAAGTTAATTTAAAGTGGGGTTAATGAAACATGATTTATGTGAGAAAAAGGATTAGGTAATGGAGCTGAAAGGAAATCTTCAGTATCATCACCTAGGCATGGATGAGGGGAAGAGAAAAGGGAATGCTTCTGATGGGGGTCTTTGAAGATGACCACAGAAAGTTGAAGGTAAGCAGGAGAGTAATACTGTGTGATTGATAGAAATATTTAGAAGCATAACCACTATTTG
Organism: Trichechus manatus latirostris; assembly: GCF_000243295.1. Taxonomy (NCBI): domain Eukaryota; kingdom Metazoa; phylum Chordata; class Mammalia; order Sirenia; family Trichechidae; genus Trichechus; species Trichechus manatus. The sequence continues at coordinate 1,116,283 of NW_004443946.1, forward strand.
AGCCCAATCCAAATGTCAATCAGGCTAAATACAGTAACAGAAAACTAAAAAGGGTTTTGCAAACATGGCTCACTCACCCTCCATGTTTGAGAGGAAACAAGGAGGTAAAAAGTCAATATTGTTGTTGGTGTTAGTTGCTATCAAGTTGATTCCAACTCACAGCGACACCACGTGTACAAGGTTGAACTGTTCCATAGGATTTTCAAAGCTGTGACCTTTCAGAAGTAGATTTCCAGACCTGTCTCCTGAAGCACCTCTGGGTGAGTTCAATCCACCAAACTTTTGGCTAGTAGTCAAGCCCTTAACCATTTGTACCACCCAGGGACCCAAAAGTCAATGGACTGGAGCAATAAATCTTCACTGTCTCACCCTTCATGTCCCAGGGGATCTTTGATTTGTGATCAACATCAGGAGATGTTGAGGTCTGGGCAAATTTCCAGGGATCAGTAGGGTGAAAGAACCACCACAACCACAGGGCTCTCAGTAAGTGATGTGCCTTGGCATTTTTAGAAGCAGGTAACTACCAACATTCACACTTACCAAGGAGCCTGGCACTACCAGAGCTATGTACTTATAAGGAGATAGGCAACTCTTGGGAAGCACTAGCTTGTACCCATGCTACAATGATCTCACTATGCGAGTGTAGGAAAGAAGTTAAAGACCTCACTTCCTTGATGTTCCACATGCACAAAACTTCTCCCAAAATTGATTTTTTTTTTTTTCATAATAGACCACAGTTTTCATAGTGTGAAACTAGATGGCACTGCTAGTGTCATTCACTTGTGCAAGTATTAATGAATAAACTTGTGTCTCCAGGAGAGTCTGAAGATTTGTCAGTCAGTCATATGAAGTGCAGAAAGTCCATTGTGTGCCCAGCAATGCAACTGCTCTACAATGAAGGAGAAAGGATGAACCCAAGTACGTACAAACACAACAGCAAGACATGTGCCTCACCAAGGGCGGGAAACCAAAGTGGGGAAGACATTGGTTCTTACTCCACCCCAACATGTCAGGTGACTTGGGTATGTCGTGTCACTTCCCTGGGTCTTGGTTTTCTCATTTGTAAAATGAGGTAATGGAACTAGATAATCCCTAAGCTTCTTTCCAGCATTTAGCGTTTATGAATCAGGGTCTTTTGGTTTGAAGTGTTGGCCATTATTTGCTGCTATGACAAGATGTGGCACTACATCTAGGACCACAGCCAGTGCCAGGGATAATCGGTGCTATGCCCAGAAACGAACCTGAGTTGACTGTAGGGCCCCTCAAAGCTAGGGGAGAAGAAGGAAAACCTTCCCTCTGGCGTAGGGCATGGTGGAGAGACCATGAGCCAGCAAGATGAAGGATGTGACTCTATTTCTTCCTGTCCAAAGCTGCTTGACATAGTTACTGACAGAGTGATAAAGTCTCAGAAGTCAAAGCTATTTCAGTTAAAACCATCATCAAGTCCAACTGTGAGCCACGTTTATTAAAAGAAAAAAAAAAATTCTGCAGTGTGCCTGGATGACAGATTACCTGTAAAGTGGCCCATGTTGCATAGCTATATAAATTTTATTACCTAGTAAAATTTTTGTCTTAAAACTCTTGGCAAGAGTCTTCATTTACCTAACCCAGAAAAGAAATTTTTTTTGGCCCAGATATGGAAGAATTAGCACCATTGAATAACATATTAGGCATTTGCCTTTTTAGTAGTTACACCATTTTTCTAATGTTTTGTCATATAACTTACCTGCCACCTGAACAAGAAAGCAACTGTGCAAAGATTTTTTGACACATGTTAGCTAAAGATTTGAACTAAATTCAGGATCATTTAATACTTGAAAGGTCCTTTCCTCCTTTGGATCTTTGGTTCTCTAACCTCTTTGATACATATGTTTATAGAGTCAGCACAGGAACAATCATTTAAAGTTTAGATTTTTTTCTGAAATGTGCTGTCTATTGTGTTCAAATGAAATGCAGAGCAGTATTTTAACATCTCACTGGTTGTGGAATTTGTATTCTAGACGGCAAATTTTACATTTCTTTCCATTTGAATTGTCAAGAAACTGTGTGTGTGTGTGTGTGTGTGTGTGCGCGCGCGCGCGCGCGCGCGCGCGTGTGCATTCTTTTTAAATTTACAGTCCGCTCTGAAATTACAATGTAATAGCTTTAAAACAATCCAAAGTGCCTCTAATGGGAATGAATTATAATGGAAACCATCAAGACCGGCACTGAGCATTCTTTGGAATGCAGCTTTGTTTCTATCTTGGTTTATCCTCTGCCAATGGCTCCATTAGTGTACCACTCTATAAGTCTCACTGCTGGATTGCAAGTTTACATTCATCCAGGCACTAACTGGTCAAAAAAGATAGACAGCTCTAGGCAGATGCTGTGGACCCTGTGAGAAAAAGAGAAGCTTTTTGTTAAATTTTGTAATTCCAACAATGGCAAAAATATCAAATGGGAAAGTTTCACTCTCTTCCCAAAATGTATTTCATGCCTCTTCTCTTGCCTCTTCTGGAAAAGCTTCATCGAATAGCAAGACTAACGACCTCCTAAATAGATGGAAAGATATCTTACACCACAGGGTATGATGAAATGAGGTGCTAATTAATTCTTCAGCTTTCCAGAAGCATCTACCATAGCTCTCCATTATTTTTTTAAAGTAACAATAAAACTAATACAATCATAATCCCTTACATTTATGAAGTGTGTTTTACATGCATTAAAAAAAAAAATTGCCTTCAAGTCAATTCCAACTCATAGCAACCCTAAAGGGCAGGGTAGAACTGCCCCATAGAGTTCCCAAGGAGCAGCTGGTGGATTCGAACTACCGACTTTTTGGTTAGCAGCTGAGCTCTTAACCACTGCACCACCAGGGCTCCTTAGATGCATTAGCTCATTTGATACTCACACATGCACACACACGAGGATATTATTGTCTCCGTTTTATAGATGAGGAAGTTGAGTCTTAGAGAAGTTAATTACTTTCCAAAGATCCCATAGGGAAACCAGGTGCAACCAGGTTCTAGCTCCAGCTTGCTTCCTGAACTGGCACTCTTAGCCAAGCATATGTGCTAACAACAGTCAAAAGACATCTTAGAATATCAACAGGTGAGTTGGAATTGGTACAGTGAGGGGAGAGAACAGTTACTTAAATAGTTTTCTGAAGAATTCCTCTCTGGGAGAAAGCTGTCTTCCTTATACACACACCTTAGTAATAAAAAGAGTTAAGATTTACTGGGTGCTTACTATGTGCCAGTTACTTTTCTAGGTATTTTATATGTATTAACTTGTTTGATTTTCATTATAATTACCATTTTAAAACATTACAATGATTACAATGGCCACCTTACAGATGAGGAACCTGAGGCAGTAGGGCTAAGTAACATGGGGCAGAGCCAGTAAAGATAGAGACACAATTTGGACTCAGGTTATCTGGCTCCAGAGCCCACCCTCTTAACATGACCCTATGTTTCTTTCTCTGATTGATAATGAACATGTTTGTTCATGCAAATAAAACCTATGGACAAAACCTAGATGAGCAAAAGCCAGACAATGGAACTGCTAAACTAGATCTACATAAGAAATTAAAAGGGGTTGGGAACTAAGGACAAGGAAGAGTACAGAGAAAGAGGGGCCCAGAATCATGGCAGGAACCTGCAGTCCAGATCCAAAAAGTGAACAAGAAAAATCTTAGAGGTGGAACAGACATGGAACCATTCAGAAGGGGATTTGTCATACCTTATTTTAAGCTGTTTGCTGTGCTGCACTGCTTAGTAACCATCTCATGACACACAGAGCCTTGAGATGAGGCACTCTGGGTAATAATGGAGTTGTGATGGTGTCCAGCAGAGAGCTGCAGTTTAGAAAAGGGTTAGCAAACACAGGAAGTAAATTGCAGAAGTCAGCAGAGTTGCCTGGGAGAAACATAACCATCCTCCAGTAATCTCCGGAAATTAGATTGCCCACTGTAAGTGGGATGGACTCTCAAGCCAACCTTACTTTAATGGACAATGTCGTTGCAAAAACTGGAGGACTTGGGGAACACCCAGGCGGCTAAAATCTAATTTCTAAAATTCAACACTCAGTTAATAAGCATTTATTGAGTACCTCCTGCATGCTAGGCCTTGTTTAAGGGACTAGGGATACAACAGAGAGGAAAACAGACTTGGTGTCTGCCCCCTTGGAGCTTTTAATCTAATGGGGATGGCTGACAATTATGCAACAAAATACAATACAGTGTGATAAAGGATGTGATAAGAGGAGTCCAGGGTGCTAAGGGAGCACATAGACAAGGGCCCCTAACTAATCCAGGGGTATCCAGAAGAGGTGATGCTTAAATTTAGTTGAAAACCAAGTCAATGTGAGGAAGCATGTTTGTAAGGCAGAAGAAGGCAAGCACTGAGGAGAATCCTGCATGTTTGGAACTTAAAAGAAGTTCACCTCTGGAGCTTCATGCTGGAACATGAAAGATGAGGGGAGTGGTGGCAAGAGATGAGGCTAAGGAGGGTAGGCAAGGCCAGGTAGTGTAGGGCCTTAGAAGCCACATTAAGGAGTTTGGGGCAATAGAAAGATAATTCAACTTTTAAACAGATGTGACATAATCAGATGAGAGCTGCAAATTTTAAAGGTTAAAAAGTAGATGAAGAGTGCGTTCAAAGTATGTTCTACTTTCCTGAGCTGAAGGTCTAGGGAGTTTTTCAATTGATAAGAAAGAGGGTTTCCCTCCTACAAATGAGAT
>NW_004443946.1:1122964-1123843 GCF_000243295.1 Trichechus manatus latirostris
ACATTTGCCTCCTGTGGTCCCCTCCCATGTAATTGAAACTCCTTATCTTGGCAGGTCTCTTGGAAGTATGCTATTTCTTTCTAATAAACAAGAGGTGGGGGTAGGCTGTCGAGTCTAACTCTTGCTACATTCACCCAATACGCAACTGGATCCAACATGAGCAGTTACTGGACAAGGATGGATTACATTAAAAGATAACAGGTTTCTGATCCACTTTGAAAGAACTGTCTTATACATCCATGTCTGCTGATCCAACAACTCCAGGCAGGAGGGCCAGCAATGCTCTTTGCCATGATACAAACATAAGGGTATACTCTTATGCACACCCTGGTAAACAACCAATGGGAACTCCAGTCCCACACGATGCACAAAAGCAAAGGAACCTGAATAAGTCTACCATTGCAATGAATTCAATCAAGTTACTTTTTAACTGTATAGCATTTACATACAGTTATGTCCTAAGTTTGTAAACAATAATATTTATAACTTTAAAATATGTTCAGCATACACACAGATGCAATCTAGCATACATTTAATATAATACTAACATGAGTAATGAGTTAATATAATACTAACATAGCAAACATCCAAAAATACTGGAAATATTAATATTTATCTAACACAAAAAATTTTAATTTATGTACCAAGTGAATTTTTTTATTGGCTGTTGCACGGGACACAGCACTTGATATTACTCTATATACGCTAATAAACAAGGTATTAGGCACATTAAGAGGATGAAAAATTCAAAATTTATTTATTGTGCAAAATATGTTTCTTTTTTGCAACATGAATGTGTTTCTAAATTCTTCCTAGAGAGCAACAAAGGACATTTATCAGAACATTAATGTACCTTTTATCAGAATGTTTATGCATCTT
>NW_004443946.1:1130162-1133317 GCF_000243295.1 Trichechus manatus latirostris
ATAGTCACATTTAAAAAGAACTTACATCATGAATCACTAAGACACACATACACACACATACATATAATACATGTATATATAGTCATGCATTGTTTAATGTCTCGGGTAAGTTCTGTGAAACAGGACATAATGTGATTTGGACGTTGTTGGAACACCTGGGTCTGTGGGGCATGGGGCTCCCTATGTACAACCTGGGCAGATCCCACTGAGTGCTCAGCTAGGTCCTGCCAGGTGCACACCACGGTCCAGTGAAGGTCACATAGGGAGGCTCCTTGCACAAACCCAGGCAGCAGAGGAGCAGTCTTGACGACTGGGCACCCCTGCCCCAGTCGGCACAGCAATGCCTGCCAACCTTGGGTGCTGGGAAGCAGGATTGGACACCCGCTCCTCCCAGCAGCAAGGTTGCTTGTTCCTGTGGGTAGGGGGCAGCCTGGCTGGCTTGCTGCTGACTCAGGCTATGAGCATCAGGCTATGGGCATCCCCTAGAGGGCACACCCTGCACCACAGAGGTATATGCAGTCAGACATTGCCTGAAGGAACGTTATGCAGCACGTGACTATATATAATTCACATATCCCATTTGAATGTGTAAGCAGAGGAGGGGGCAGTATAGATTATCAATGCTTAGGGTCCACATATGCCTTAATCTGGCCCTGGATAAAATCTACCTTAGGACTTCTGTCCCTCTGAAAAATAAATGAACTCTACACAGCTGATAAATCCCTAAATCCCAACACCATCATTTTGAGACATTGTATCAACTTCTACCACATAAAAGACCCTGAATCGTGTTTCAGACACTCATGGCACGCATGTGTCTTCAGAACATCTCCAGTCACTGTGGCTTTTAACATTTCCCCTCTAATGGTGATAGTCAAAACAATTCCACTTTTTAATTCATTGTTTTGACTTTTTTAAGCATTATGCCTGAAAGAGACTTTAAGCCAAGAACATTATTTGACAAACTTAATAACACACATACTCAGATATACTTCATACAAAACACATATATATGTTCAAATGAAAAGGCCAGGCTGAAACTGGAACCAAATGGGCTTAAGATTTATTAACATGGCTTTATGTTATTCTTGGTTTAATGCAAAGAGGTTTGCATTTACTTTTATACTTGATGGCTTCCAACAACCTGACAGGGAAGACTAGTATCACTTAGCCATAAATATTGCAAATAAAAGGATGTCCGCAGAGATTGGCTATGGTGTTACGGATTGAATTGTGTCTCCCCCAAAAAATGCGTGTCAACTTGGCTAGCCTATGATTCCCAGTATTGTGTGATTGTTCACCATTTTGTCATCTCGTATGATTTTCCTATGTATAGAAAATCCTACCTCTATGATGTTAATGAGGTGAGATTAGCGGCAGTTATGTTAACGAGGCAGGACTCAGTCTACAAGATTAGGTTGTGCCTTAAATCAATCTCTTTTGAGAGAGACATGGGGACCTCATACCACCAAGAAACAAGAGCCAGGAGAATAGCGTGTCCTTTGGATCCCTGTGCTGAGGGTCCCTGTGCTGAGGGTCCCTGTGCTGAGAAGATCCTAGACTAGGGGAAGATTGATGACAAGGACCTTCCCCCAGAGCCAAAAGAGAGAGAAGGCCTTCCCCTGGAGCTGGCACCCTGAATTCAGACTTCTAGCCTCCTAAACTGTGAGAGAATAAATTTCTGTTTGTTAAAGCCATCCACTTATGGTATTTCTGTTATAGCAGCACTAAACGACTAAGACATATGGTTTTGTGTGAAGTGAAGCAGGATGTTGACACAAAATCTGGGTAATTTGGGTGAGAAAAAAGTTTATGAGGCAGTTTATACATAATCCCAGGGGCTTCCAGAAGACAGCCACAGAGGGCTCAAAGTCACAGGATAAAGCCAGAGCATCAAATGTACTTGGAAGACTGCAGGGGATATAATATTATTTACAGAACCTTTATAGCATTCTAATATTTAAATATACAACAATACAAAAATAGTATTGTTTTTAAATTTTTAAGTGCATGAATTTTTCAAAATATGACAGACTTCAAAGAAAGGTTGTGCTTGCAGGAGTCCCTTTGGACCACCCCACAGATTGCTGAGAGGAGCATAATACAATTGCTCTCTGCAGCTGGGACACATCAGTGCTTGCTTCCAGAAATCATCGTGCCCCATAAAGTGAAGCAAGATGTTCTCACCCACCCTCCCTCCAACTGAGTCTGGCCCTGAGGAGCAGGATAGGAAGAGGAATCCTCTGGGAGCGGATTCATGCCAGAGAGTGGGTCACTCTTCTCCAAAAGGAACTAAAAGTAATGAGGTTAAGCAGGAAAAGTGGAGGAAGCGCAAGAGGAACCCTTTGGGAGAGCTGCAAAACAACTGTTAAGTCTCCAGAAAAGAGCCAGCTTGTCAGAAGTGCTAAAATCCAGAAGAAGAGAAATGTTTTCCAGCACTCTAGTTATAAAGGCCTGTGTTTGTTCTTAATGACAGAGAAGAGAGGCGCACTCAGCCAGCAGTTATTTTAAAGGATACTAGGGGACATGAGGAAGACCTGAATCTCAAATGCATGGCAAGACCCAAGAGAACACAGAACTTCCCTATAACAGGACCTCACAAGACTATAGTTTAGGAATGTAAGGGACACAGTCCTCAGGACAGGGTTGTCTCACTGCTCCATAGATCAAAGCAATTGTGGTGACTTGATATCTGTTGATCTCAGCTTCTAAGGCCCCCGCCTCTACATTCAACCATCACGTGCTCTGTTATGGCTTTTCTCTCCCTCACAGTTTTTCCTTGCTCTTCATCTGGTGCTTCATCTTCTGTTCTTGTTTCAAACTACTCTCTCTTCATCGTGTCTCCCCATATGTGAGTGGTCGTAAATCACTAATAGGTCACATACAACACATGGACTTGTTGTTGTGTTGTTGTTGTTAGTGACCGTGAAGCAGTTCCAACTCATGGCCACCTTACGTATAACACTATGAACAGTTGCCTGGTCCTACACCATTTTCTTGGACATATTAACAGCTTAATAACCTGTCTTTCCTTGTTTTCATCTGTTGTATTTATCAGATCAAAAATAAATCTTTTGAAAACACCTTTGCCTAAAGAAAACCCTCCCTCTTTTCTATGATTAATTTTTCTCCTTGTATGTAACTTTTTTTTTTTT
>NW_004443946.1:1134736-1147239 GCF_000243295.1 Trichechus manatus latirostris
GCCAAAGATCACTAGAAATTTGAGGAAATCCTTCCTCATGAAAGAGTGCAATCATAAAAACAAGTAGAAAAAAAGAACTTGTAGGAAACAGATACACTGCAAGGAAAGGAAAGGAGAAAACTTTTTTAAGATCCATATTTAATGTCCTCAGAAAGTGAAAAGAATGTAGTGTACCCATGAACCAGAAACAAGAAGCTATTTTTAAAACTAGCAAGGAGGGTACAAGAAAGTTATGGAAATTTAACAGTATATATGAAAGCAAAAAGAAAAATTCAGTAAAGAATGAACATACTCTCAGTCAAGGAAATCTCCCAAAGTAACAAAAAGACAAAGAAATGGAAAATAAGAGATAAAGAATAAGAAGATTAGAGAATTAGTTCAAGGGACACAACACTGAAATAATAGGAGTTCCGTTAAGAAACAACTATCTCCTCCATTAAGAAAGGAGGAAATATCAAAAAAACTATATGAAAAATTTTCAAACTGAATGGACAAATATTCCAATGGAATGGGCCCACCATGTTCCATGAATGAAGAAAGACCCACACCAGGAATTAAAAAAGATTCTAAAAGTGTCCAGGAAGAAAAAGAATGGGGGGAGTTGGGTAGGGCAAAAGTAAGCATAAGACAGGAGAACTATGAAACATGGAATCCAACATACAAGATGGGTGAAGAGAAGTCCCAGGATATCAGCTGCGCTTCAAGTCTAGAACTCAACCAGGCCACAATAGACCAAGAGGGCAGAGAGCTCCAGGAGGAAGGCTCCCAAGGGAAACAGTGGAACTGATAGAATGAATGCTGTGATTGAGCATGAAATAATAATAATGTTAGGCGTTTGACAGCTCTATTGAAACATTTGGAACATATAACAATTGATACATAGACAAACAAATGAAAAATGAGATAAAATAATTCCAGGAAAAATTAGAAGAAACATAAATGGAACTGCATCACTTAACAATTGACTTTAAATTTCGCTGGCTATCCTGGAATCCACCTGGAAAAAATATTATTAGTATAAAAAAAGCAAGCCTATCATATTATGTTTGACTCATATTGGCTCAGCAATATGCAATATTTACAATAGCCATAATAATTTAAATACTAATTATTTAACCAAAATTTGTGGTATAACTACCTGGTGCAGTGAGTGAGGTGGCTAAATTCTTTAGTACTCTCTGATTGTGTATGGGCACATATTACTTGGATAAAAGTAAAAGTTAATTTTAAAGTGAATAGGAGAAAAAAGCATAGTTAACCAAAGGATATAATGTTTCAATTCAGAAGTAAAACATAAAAATATACATATACTTATAATTTAGTGATTGGCTTTAAATTTTGCTTTTTATCCTAGTATGCTATTCTCAATATGAAAAAAAAAATTTAAAAACCAATATTATTATATTTCCATTAACCCACAAGTAAGAATAAAATACTGTTTCTGTTTTGTTGTTGTTGTTAGTATGGTGACATCATAATGGTTGTTATCTTTTAGTTTAAACCACTGGAGTAAAATGACACAAATCTAGGTGGTCATCATATGAACAAAAATACAAGAAAAATTTCAACCATACCAAATATATAAAATTTCATATATAAATCAGAATATTCCTGCCAAATAATAAAGCTCCTTTTAACTTACATGGTTGCACTTTCTTGGCTATGAAGTTCTACCTATCCTAAAAAGAGAAAGACAGAGAATCTGCAAATTTCAGCATGAGGGTGCATTCTATTTTATCTAGAGAAATACTCAAGCGAACCATCAAGAACTGCTATAATGGCCTTCTTTAGTTCAAATATTCATTAAAAAAGTACTATACACTAGGAATTGTGCTAGGTGGGTGAGACCCACAGAGTTCCTGTACTTAAGCTTCATTCCCTACCCTTCTTCCAAGTGATGAAGCATCCTCCTTAGGTGCCTAAATTGGGTACTGACCTTCTGTTTGAATTAAGTAACTCAATAACTTCTGTTCTAGAGTATAGTTTTTCTAAGGAAATGAGTGAGAGAAAAGCCAGCCAACCACCTAAATAGATGGAGCCTTACCAAGAATCACCTCTACCATTCTTCTACAAAATATAATTGAAGGTTATAGTTTTACTCCATTCTTGTCAAAAACTGGGTAGCTTTGACCTGCATGAAAGAGATGCTTTGCCCCTGGTTTTCTGTCCCTACTCTCTTGGGAATTCTTAGCTGTTTCGTGTTTCAAATTTAAGAAAATGACAGAATATACTCACTCTAATCCTTTTGTTTAAAAAAAAGAAAGGAAAGAAAAAAGTAACAACTGCCTCCACCTTGCCCAGACCCACTGTCTTAGGTCAAGGGCAGTTTTGACGTTCAAACATCTGACTTTAAAATAATCCACTCACAGAAATGGTTAAGCAGGCTCCTCTCCCTTTATTCCTACCTTCTCCCTGTGTAAAGCATGAATAAGGGCTAAAACCATATCCTGTTCTATATGCTAGTAAGATGGTCTTGAGCAAGTCATTTAACCTTTGTTAAGTGTTGGTTTCCTCTTCTAAATAAAAGAGAAAACAAACATATCTCGCAAGATTGTTGTGGTGATCAAAAAAGATAATACATGTAAATCTAACCCAATATAGCATTCAAAGCAGGGACTTTATAAATGCCAGTTCCGCCCACTGAGGATGCAGAGCTGTTAACAGGTTGGCCTGAACTATATCCCAGCTTCCAATACACCCAGCCACATGGCCTGATCAAAGTCATTCCAGAATTCACTGGTTTTGGAGTTACAGTTGGCATAAGAGAAGTTCATACCCTCCCTAGATTGCTACCTTTATGCAGCCCACCCTCAAGAGCAAAACAGTCAAAGAACAGTAGCTGAGAGCTTGTTGAAGAGCCCCAACACCATAATGCTTGCCGCTCTAGCAGCACCTACATAGCAGGATGTCCAACAAAAGAAAGCCACCTGCCCAGTCCTTGAAATTCTGCTTATTTTGTCCTCAATAAGGAGAAGTAAAGAAGTCTTCAAACCAACTCAATCTCTTAAATAGAAGTGACTTGCCACATGCCACGACTTCACTCCATAGTCCCAAAGAACCCACACAGCCCCTCTGAAAACCATTTCTTCAGCACAGAACATATTCACGTGCACGTGCCTCTGCAGCCACACTGAACCTCAACCATTTACCAAAAGAACCACAGCACTATGATGTATCCTCAGGACAAAGAGCCACAGATGTCACTTAAGTGAAATAATTACACAGCACTCACTCTGTTCCAGGCAATGTTCTAAGCAGTTTACAAATATTAACTCATTTAATCCTCATAAATGATTAAATAAATAAGAGACTATTATCATCCCCATTTTATAGATGAAGAAACTGAGGTTGGGAAATATTAAGTAACTGCTAGGAAGGCTGGTTTCAAAGTCTGTGCTCTTAACCACCAAGCCATGCCTCCTCGACCTGTAGCTTAAGATCTCTAATCTGAGTTGCAATATCTTACAAGGTCTTTCTGTGTATATATATATATATTAATAACAACAGCAGCAGCAAATCTATAGGCCCATATAGATACAGTTGCTATGCTAGAGAATTGATATGGGTCCATGGATGGCTGTACAGTATAGTGGACAGAGGCTGGATGTGGGGTCAAATTGACTTAGATCAAATTACAGCTCCATAAATTGTGTTGCTGGGCTAGTCCCTGTTTCCACATCTGTAAAATAGAGACCATGACACTTATATAGAATTACTGGACAGATTAAATGAGAAAACTTAGGTCAAGTACTTGGTAATGTGCCTCACACATAGTAAGTGTTCAATAAGTGGTAATCTTTATGATTTAAGATTGTAATTGTTTTGTTGTGTACAAGTTGCTGTTGTTTTCCATGAGAAACTCACAAGTAATTGAATAAATGGAAAAATAGGCAAAGAGTAATTCAAACTCTAGAAACTATAAAACTAACAATTCAATATTTCAGTTTTCTGGGCATGACATAAATGAATTAAATGGCTATGGGCTCAAGGGCCATACACTCTAAATACATAGAAGCAATAAATGAGGATGTTTTAAAATAATCTCCTTGGCCTTTCAAATAAAAATCAATCTTCGATCACTGGAAAATGGCATTCCCTTACTTCAATTATTGAAAATGCAAAGAGGAGAGAAAAGTATTACAGATTACATCTTAACAGTCCACTGTGCTCCTATAATATAACTGCCTCCTTGGTGCTTTTCCTCCTTCCAGACTCTTGGTGCTTCCCTGATTCCTTGACCATGGAGTGGGCATGGGACTTGCGTTAGCCAACAAAATGTGAATAGAAGTGATATGTGTCTCTTCCAGTCAGAAGCACTTAATTACCAGAGTGAGACACAGCAAAACTCTATTTACCCTTCCTGGGGATCATGAAAGCTCAAGCTGAGTTGGACTCCCCATCAGTCTGAGTTTCTGAGTGACTATGACAAGCAGAGCCCTCGCTGGTCATGGAGCGTGGGCAAAAAATAAACTTTTGTTATATTAAGCCACTAAAATACAGGAGTTATTTGTTATTGTCATTTCACGTAGCCTGTCCTAACTGATAGAATAATGAAATAAGTTATAGTGAAAGTGAGTTAATATGTAGACTGACTCATTTTACTAAACTCACAGAATAAGGATTAATCAACTCAACTATTGTATGTCAATCTTACTCAGGTAAACAGCTAACTCCGAAGCTCATTATTTGTTCTAATTTTAAGTGATTTCTTGTACTTTGATGGTAAATAGTATTAAAACTTGCATTTTAAAACATCACTTGACTTTTACAGGCTCATGAAATTGCTGGATATGTTTTATAAACTTGCAGTATAGACAATGATATTTAGGCATTAAGATTATACATTCCTCTTAACATAGTCCTAAGCTGTCTGGACAGACTAAGAACCTTTTTATCTTTTTGACTCTCCAGGAAGAAATAGTTATGGTGACTTCCCTCTGCTTACCTGCTTATCACAACATCATAAAGAGTTAAAATTCTAAAACACATAAAAGCCTACTGAAGAGATAAGTAGACATCAGGACTTGAAAAGCTGTAATGATCACAGAATAGGTCCCAGCCTAAAGATGAAAGATAACCTTTCGTAAGAAAAGCTCCACAGAGTGCTATAATGACAGGATAAGTTATATCTACTCTCACCCCCACAAAACAGAAGCGTCTCCTATTTCCCACCCAAGTCCCATGTTTGCCGTCTCAGTACACACTCAGCTGGAACTCTATGGGCTAAACCAGAATTGACCAGCCACAAATTGCCACAGAGTTCAGCAGGAAAATCAAAAACTTTCATTGAGCCTTTTAACACGGCTAGAGCAGATTATGAAATCCTGGTCCATGAACAGACTTCACTTGATACAATAGGTTTCTGGAAAAGTTGCAGGTAAGTCATATATATGTGTCTGTGTACAGATATAAATATAAATATATATTTGTGTGTATATGTAAGTGTATATATTTTTTTACTAGCTAATTAAAGGAGTACCTACAGCAAAAAATTTTGTACCATGAATAATCATTTTCTAACATCTCAGTGGAGCCCTGTTGGCACAGTGGTTAAGAGCTCAGCTGCTAACCAAAAAGTTGGCGGTTCGAATACACCAGCCGCTCCTTGAAAAGCCGGTGGGGCAGCTCTACTCTCTCCTTTAGGGTCACTATGAGTCGGAATCAACTCAGCGGCAATGGGTCTGGTTTTTTTGGTTTAATGTCTCGGTATCAATGTCAGAATGTATACGTTTTTCCCTATCTTATAACTTTGCATAAATGTCTAGGGACTAATTGGTTTAACAAAAACATCTAAGTGGTTTGAACAAGTAATCACGTCAAATGAGAACACACAGGATCTCAAGGCTGCTGTTTTTCCTTTGTTTTGATTTCTGCCTCTGGTGAGAGACAATAGATGAAGGGGACAGATCCTCAACTCCAATTCAGAAGACCTGGGTTCTTCTGAGCTCTGCAGTAGACTGGGCATGTACCCTTAGCAAGTTCTTTGTCTCTCTGAGGCTATTTCTTTATCAGTAGATTGGGGTTGGGGTTGGGTGGGGGAACAATGATCCAGAGAATCTCTAAAATCCCTTTTGCTGTAAAGTTGTCTAAGGAATAAATGAGTGATTTAACAACTTCTTTCATTGCAGGGTAGCAAGAGTATGAGATTGGGAGGAGAGGATCAGCCTGACTCCACACAATTTGGAAGCTTTCTGGGGAAAAGGGGGAAAGGATGTATTTTTGTTGTTATTGTTGTTGTTGTTATAAAATATCCTCTTTAAGCAGAAGTTTTTATTGGGTTGAAATTTGCATTTTCTCCTTCACCTAGAGTCTCTGCCCCTTTTATCAAGCCTTTATGAGCAGACACTACATGCTTCTGGAGCCAACCTGAGGCATAGTTCCTGCCCTGGCCCGCAGACAGGGGTGATTCCAATAAAGTAAGGATAAAATGATGGAGATAAAAGACCAGAAAGAAAATAGACTCACTAATAATATCTGTAAATGTGTCTTGTTTTCATGTTATCTACTACGGGTTGGAAGCTGCAGAGGCAGGGCCTTTGTTTCTGTGATATTTTTACATGCTCATAGAGTATAAACAATAGAAGCAAACAATAAAGCAGGCTAAGTTAAGACAGAGGTTGTTGAGGCCAGTAACAAATCTGCAATGGCTGATAGTGAACTCGGATTCATCCTTGATTCATTTCTATCTAACACCCTAGTTAATGGGAAATAGGAGAACACAAGCAACTCAAGCAAAACAAAACAGCCCAGGGGACAGGAACATCATGAAAGTCTTATATTGTGGAAGTCTTATAGCTTTCAAGGGCCTTCTGTATAACCATTCACCACCTCCCGGCATTCTTCAATTCAGGCTCTCTGACTTGCATCTTTCTCACTTCCAGACCCTTGCACAGTCTATTTTCTTGGCCTAAAATACTTTACTCCTACTCCTTCACTTTTGCCTAAGTAATTTCTACTCATCTTTCTAGCCTTCTTTCTCCAGAATGTCCTCTCTGACACTCTAAACCTGAGTTAGGTGCTCCTCCCACGTGTCCCTGTAGTCTTATATTAAAATTGTCTGTGTGCTCACCTGTATGATCCACAAGGCTGTAAACATCTTGAGAGCTATTACTGTGTCCTATTGTCTTTATAACCCCAGCACCTGGCTGTATACCTGACAAAGAATGGAAGCTCAACATAGTCAATGAATAACTTGACCCACTTTCCTGACCTAATCATGAAAATCTCATGATAGAGTCTGCCAAACCACTCAAGTTTCTTTCTCCAAGACAAAATTAAATAAGCTGAAAAACAAAGCAACAATTTTGGCAATATTCTATGCTCCATGGCCAATAGCATAGGTAAGGCACCTAGAACCAGGCCTGGCACAAATCAGACACTCAGTAATAATATCCTTCTTTCCCTTTTCCCCTCACTTCACCATCCTCATCCTCACCTCAACCCTTCCTTATAGCCTTGTTTATCAAGTGTAAACTTCAAGGATCTTCCATATGCCAGAAGACAGTTCAAGACAAAACCTTGAAAAAAAAGTTCCTTGAGAGGACCAAGGGAAAAGGTAGAACCATTTACATGATAAGCCATGAAAATAATTTTGGTCAAATCATTAAAAGCTCATCAGACAAGATGGAGACTGTGGGCCTTGTCATGAATTAGTGACCACTTCTCGCTAACTCTACTACTACCACCTGCTCCTCTCTCCTGGATAACTACTACAGCCTCCTGCCTGGTCTCACTGTTTCTTCCCTTGTGCTGCATAGGTCTATTCTCAAGACAGCTGCCAAGTGATCCATTTAAAACGTTAAATCAGATCACCTTAGTCATCTGCTCAAAACTCTACAATAGCATCTCAGCTCCTTCAGGGGAAAGGCCAAAGTTCTTACATTGACTGAAGGCCTTATGATCTACCCCCACCTGCACCACTATTACCTACCTCTACAACTTCCTTCAACTCTTCACTCAAATGGCACCTTTTCGGTGAGGCCTTCCCTGGCCATCCTGTCTAAAAATGTGGCAACAATTAATTTTTTTTTCATATCCCTCTTCCCAGCTTTATGTTTCTCCTTAAGATTTCACTTTAACATAATCTATGCTTTTCTAATTTATCCTGTTTACTTTCTGTCCCCTCTCACTAAAATGTAAGCCCCACAAAAGCTCTCTTTTCTGTTTGTTTTATTAGTGTAGTTCCCACCCTTAGAAGAGTACCTGGCACAGAGTAAACAGGTATGCACTACATATTTATTGAATGAATGAATGAAAAGTAAAATTGATGCTGTAATACTCAGAAATATAATGACTTGATTTTAACTCAAAATCTGCCATGAAGTCTTTATTTACATTGTTGTCAATTGCCATCGAGTTGATTCCAACTCATGGTAACCCCATGTGTACAGAGTAGAACTGCTCCATAGGGTTTTCAAGGCTGTGACCTTTCAGAAGCAGATTGCCAGGCCTGTCTTCTGAGACACCTCTGGATGAGTTCAAACCACCAAGCTTTCAACTAATCAGTAAATAATGCTGTAAGAGTCTACTCTGTTCTTTGACAAAACCAAACAAACTAAACCCGTTGCCGTCGAGTCAATTCCAACTCACAGTGACCCTATAGGACAGAGTAGAACTGCCCCATAGGGTTTCCAAGGAGCGGCTGGTGTATTTGAACAGCCGACCTTTTGGTTAGCCTCTTAACCACTGTGCCACCAGGACTCCTGGTCTTTGCCAGCATTCTACAACTGTGTTATAAGAAAAGCCATAAGAGTCATAGTGATGCAGGTAAATCCTTGCTGTTAATTCTAGTCTGCAAGGGAGAAAAACAGCCTAAACATACTTATTTTTTTTTCCAGTGTATGGTTGCAAGTCATTGTATGGTAGCCAGCGTCAGCTGAGCCCTCTGTTTTGTTCAGTAAGCCATTTATTTTGCCTACTCATGCTCCTATTCTGTTCTATATAGCCTGATATTCTAAACATTTATCACTTTCCTCAAACTCTCTACCCCATCCTCATTTGCAAAGATGAAAAGCCATCGCTATCTTTCTTCCCCATTTTCAAATGTATTATTGCAGATTGCCAGAAAGGGCCACAGCTGATCATACCTCTCTGTGTCCACACTCTTCACAATGTGAACTTTGAGTTTCTCCCATCAAGAAGTGGAGTGAGTCTCTTGCCTCCTTCCATAAATCTGTGCTAATCTTGTGACTTGTTTTATCCAGTAAAATGCAGCAAAAGTGATGCTGTGCAAATTCTGAGCCTATACCTCAGAAGAATGAGGCACACTCTGCTCACTCTCTTGGAATCCTGCCCAGTTGTTACTTGAATAAGCCTGGGTTAGGCTACTGGGTGGTACAAATGTTTTGGGCTTGGCTACTAATGAAAGGTTGGCAGTTTGAATCCACCCAGCAATACCGCAGAAGAAAGACCTGTTAATCTACTTCTGTAAGATTGTTGTTGTTGTTGTTGTTAGGTGCTGTCGAGTTGCTTCTGACTCACAGTGATCCCATGTACAACAGAATGAAACACTGCCTGTCCTGCGCAATAATCACCGTCCTTGTTATGTTTGAGCCCATTGTTGCAGCCACTGCATCAATCCATCTCATTGAGGGTCTTCCTCCTTCACTGACCCTCTACTTTATCAAGCATGATGTCCTTCTCCAGGGACTGGTCCCTTCTGATAACATTTCCAAAATTTTTTAACGATCTTCAGCTTAATTTTACTTGCGTATGATATTAATGATAGTTTGACAATTTCCACATTCTGTTGGATCATCTTTGTTTGGAATGGGCACAAATATGGATCTCTTACAGTTGATTGGTCAGGTAGCTGGGCCAAACTTCTTGGCACAGACCAGTGAGCACTTCCAGTGTTGTATCCATTTGTTGAAATATCTCAATTGGTATTTCGTCAATTCCTGGAGCCTTGTTCTTCGCCAATGCCTTCAATATAGCTTGGACTTCTTCCTTCAATACCATCAGCTGTTGTTCATATGCTACATCCTGAATTGGTTGAACATCAACCAGTTCTTTTTGGTATAATGACTGTGTACTCCTTCCATCTTCTTTTGATGCTTCTTGCATCATTCAGTATTTTGCCCACAGAATCCTCCAACGTTGCAACTAGTGGCTTGAATTTTTTCTTCAGTTCTTTCAGCTTGAGAAATACTGAGCATGTTCTTCCCTCTTGGTTTTCTAACTCCAGGTCTTTGCACATCTCATTATAGTACCTTTACTTTGTCTTCTTAAGATGCCCTTTGAAATCTGTTCAGCTCTTTTATGTGATCATTTCTTCCATTTGCTTTAGCTACTCTATATTCAAGAACAAGTTTCTGGGTCTTTTCTGATATCCGTTTTTGTCTTTTCTTTCTTTCCTGTCTTTTTAATGATCTTTTGTTTTCTTCATGTATGATATCCTTGATGTCATCCCACAACTCATCTGGTTTTCGGTCATTAGTGTTCAATGCATCAAATCTATCCTTGAGATGGTCTCTAAATTCAGGTGGGATATACTCAAAGCCATACTTTGGCTCTCATGGACTTGTTTTAATTTTCTTCAGCTTCAACTTGAACTTGCATATGAACAATTGATGGTCTGTTCTGCAATTGGTGCCTGGCCTTGTTCTGACTGATGATACTGAGCTTCTCCATTGTCTTTTTTCACAAATGTAGTTGATTTGATTCCTGTGTATTCCATCCAGTGAGGTCCACATATATAGCCGCTGTTTATGATGTTGAAAAAAGGTATTTGCAATGAATAAGTTGTTGGCCTTGCAAAATTCTATCATACAATCTCCAGTGTCATTTCCATCACCAAGGCCACATTTTCCAACTACTGATTCTTCTTGTTTCCAACTTCCGCATTCCAATCACCAGTAATTATCAATGCATCCTGATTGCATGTTTGATGAATTTCAGACTGCAGATATTGGTAAATATCTTCAATTTCTAAACCTTTGGCATTACTATCGGTACATAAAATTGAATAATAGTCATATTAACTGGTCTTCCTTGTAGGCATATGGATATTATCCTATCACTGACAGCATAATACTTCAGGACAGATATTGAAATGTTCTTTTTGACAATGAATGCAATGCCATTCCTCTTCAAGTTATCATTCCCGGCATAGTAGACCATACGATTGCCTGATTCAAAATGGCCAATACCAGTCCATTTCAGCTCACTAACACCTAGGATGTTGACGTTTATGCGTTCCGTTTCATTTTTGACGACTTCCAATTTTCCTAGATTCATACTTCGTACATTCCATGTTCCAATTATTAGTGGATGTTTGCAGATATTTCTTCTCATTTTAAGTTGTGCCACATCAGCAAATGAAGGTCCCGAAAGCTTGACTCCATCCATGTCATTAAGGTCAACTCTACGTTGAGGAGGCAGCTCTTCACCAGTCATATTTTGAGTGCCTTCCAACCTGAGAGGCTCATCTTCCAGTATATCAGACGGTGTTCCACTGCTATTCATAAGGTTTTCACTGGCTAATTTTCAGAAGCAGACCATCAGGTCCTTCTTCCTGGTCTGTCTTATTTTGTAAGCTCAGCTGAAACTTGTCTGCCATGGGTGACATTGCTGGTATTCGAATACCAGTGGCATAGCTTCCGGCATCACAGCAACACGCAAGCCCCCACAGCACTACAAACTGACAGTAGTACGTTGTAAACAGCTCCAAGAGGATCATGAGTATTTATACAATGTTCTTCCCATAGGACTTTTAGCTCTTTCAAGATAAATCTGTATTTAACATTCTGCTAAGTAACTTATTAATAGTAGATGGTTAATTAATTAATGATGAAATTAACTTTAACAGTAAAAATATAAAAACTGTCTTCTGGGAAAATTGTAATTTCATAAGGCTAATTTTATAATAAGGTATTAATAACCAATCAGTACAATCAAAAGTGTTGTCCAGACTGAGCCACACCTGGGAGGAGAAGGAAGCAACTCATTTTGTAGGAATTTTTCTGAAGCATCACTGCTGTCCCGTATTATCTCACTCAAAGCCCTAAAGCCTCCTCTATCAATTCATCTACTTTGAAGATTTTAATATTCAACAAATAAGGCATTTGTGAGGACCTGAGTATAAAAGAGATCATTCCATTAACTGTCCACTGAAGCTGCCAATTAGTGGCTTAATGTCGATCTGATAAAAGATTCTGCCCTTGATGTCTAATGCTATATCAACAACTAGTATAAACCAAAAACCCCTTGCCGTCAAGTTGATTCCGACTCATAGCGACCTTATAGGACACAGTAGAGCTGCCCCATAGGATTTCCAATGAGCAGCTAGTGGCTTCGAACTGTCAACCTTTTAGTTAGCAGCTGAGCTTTTAACCACTGTGCCACCAGGGTTCTACAACTAGTAGAGAGATGCTGAAAATAGACTTAGCCAGTTCAGAGATGACTCGAGACTGGAATGAAGATCTACTACCTCAAAATCATTCATTTATTCAACAAATATTTATTGCAAACTTATCTACTATATGGAGTCCCTGGGTGATGCA
>NW_004443946.1:1147678-1150444 GCF_000243295.1 Trichechus manatus latirostris
AAAGAAAAAACACTTTACATCCTGAGATAAATGTTAAAAGCAGGAATATCCTGTCTAGTATAGTCCTCAAAATGAAGGAGGCCTTAAATCCTTTCCCAAATATT
This sequence comes from Trichechus manatus latirostris, assembly GCF_000243295.1. Taxonomy (NCBI): domain Eukaryota; kingdom Metazoa; phylum Chordata; class Mammalia; order Sirenia; family Trichechidae; genus Trichechus; species Trichechus manatus. Next base: position 1,147,783 of record NW_004443946.1, read on the forward strand.
GCTAACTCACTAGTAAAAACACATTTACCGCTGACTTTTGCAATATGGCATCTGCAGGTATGTGATGACCCTACAGATGTAATAATTATGTGAAAAAACTGCTATTGTTTCCCACCATGAACAGCAAACCAGTGGTAACCTTGAGGGGTTTTTCTGCTTAAACACCTGCTGTGTCCTTTACCTGGAGAGATAGCTCTTTTGAAGAATGGTCTCTCTTGCAAAACATTGCAAGTAAAAAAATTCTTCTGTTTTCTTAATGTTTTTCTCTGAATTTTTCTTTCATCCACTGGAGGCAAATAAACTGCATTACCTGAGAAGTACACCACTTAGATCTCTTTAACCTGGTTTGTCTTTCTCAGCTCCCAGAGCAAAAAACTGTGGAGATGTAGCTTTTACTCTTGATCACTTGAATTTCTGCTTCTAGCTTTCTTGGTTTCTGGATGAAGTCTGGTTCTTGGCTGCATCTGATTCTGCTTGGCGCATGGCTACTGTTTTATTCCCTCTGTAAGTGGCAGTGATGTTGAGAGACAAGTTTTGATCATATGACCTGACCTTCTGGTTTCCACTGAGTGGCACATGAAAGGGAATCTGAGTCTCATGTTTGCCTTTTTCTTTATTAGTTGACTCAAGGAATTCTGATGTGTCCTGGCATTTGAACACCTGTCTCTTTGCCACCAAGTCATGAAACTATTTAGTTTAGTTAGGTCATTGGGGAGTCTCAACCACAGTGTTGAGTACTTACTTATGTCTCACCCTGAACCAATGATTACACATTTTTATTCCCAACTACTGGTAAAATCTTCATGCTGCTTGACCTGTCAAGCCACTCAAAATAAAAAGAGAAAAGTCATGTCCTGGAGAAACAGGAAAAAGGAGAGTCAAGAATAGGAGGAGGAAATGGAACGCATGGCTAATTTCCTCCATGAACAACTGCTTCCTTTGCCATGAGACTGGAAGAACTAGATGGTGCCCGGCTACCATTACTGAAAGTTTTGATCAAAGATTCTGTAGAAGTATCCTGATCAGAAGGGGGTGGTGGAAATGTGGAACAAAATGCCAAATTCTCATAGAATTCAGACTTCCTAGAGCCATGGAAGCTGGATGAACCCCTGAAACTATTGCCCTGAGATGATCTTTAAATCTTAAACCAAAAACATCCCCTGAAGTCTTCTTTAAACCAAACAACAGTTTAGTTTAATTATTAAAAATTTCTGCCTTGAGTATTGTGCTTTTTTAAAAAACTGGCTATATGGGATCAAATTGACAACAGCAGCTTGAAAGATTAGATAGGAAGCTTAGGGGGCAGTGAGTGTATGTCAATGGGGGAGGAACAATTCAAAAGGAGGGTGATAATGTTTGCACAATTTGAAGAATGTAATCAGTGTCATTGAATTGTACCTGTAGAAATTGTTGAATTGGTATATGTTTTGCTGTGTATATTTTCAACAAAGATAAAAAAGTTTTTTCTAAAGAGACAGAAAAGTTGTGCGCTTGGATCAAGGAGCGTCACAATGTGGGCACCTTTGACCTGCTTTGTGTCCTTCCCCTTCCTGATCTGGAGCTGCTGCAACTTACTGGTGAGTTTTTGGAGAGACCCAGCAAATTGTGCTTTTCACCCATGACAGAAGCTGTTACACTGAGGCAGCTAGTTCTCTATGTGTCTGTGCCCTTTTCCCTCCTTTCAGAAGGAAAGTAATTAGCCTTTTACAGTGGAGGAGGACAGACCGTGGGGGAATAAGTATGGAAGCAGAGGAGCTAATTAGGGCCTAATCCGGTAGTCCAGGCAAGAGATAAGAGTGGCTTAGACTAGGGTGATAATGATGAATATATAAGAAGTAGCTACAGTCAATATATTTTAAAGACTGAGGTGACAAAATTTGCTGATGGAATGGATATGAGTTGCGAGAAGAAGCAAGAAACCAAGGGTGAACCAAAGAATTTTAATAGATGACCACATCAGAATTCAAAATTACATGAGCTGTTCAGGAAAAAATGAAATATTAATAAGGATATGTAAATGTAGCTATTATATTTAAAAATTCAACTGCAAAAATGCAGGATGGGGGAAACTGGCCTTACAGTAGCCTATGACAAAATGAGCTAGGAGCGTAAGTAGCTTACTGGACTGCAAGTCCAGTGTGATTCACCTGGCAGTCAAAAGAGCCTACAATTTAAAATATAGTAACTGAAGTTGGGAATCCCTGGGTGGTGCAAATGGATAACATGCTTGGCTGATAACAGAAAGGGTGGAGGTTCAAGTTTGCCCAGAGGTACCTCGGAAGAAAGGCCTGGTGATCTACTTCCCAAAAATCAGCCATTAAAAACACCATGAAGCACAGTTCTACTCTGACACACATAGTTTAACTTGAGTGCCTGAATTGAAGAAGGCAATGCTTCCACTATATTCCACACCAGTCAGTTCACATCGAAGATTCCTTCTAATAATAAGACCCATGAGTCTTTAAATCCACCACCTAAGAGGAGCAACATGTACTTGTGGTGGTCTCAATGTGTGATGTGTGTTCAGAGCATCCTCCATTTGGAAGGAATCACAGAGAAAACCTGTACTTTTAAAATATCAAATTATAAACCACAATATCCTCCACCGGGCATCTACTGTGTGTTAAGTACTGTATTGATGTGATTGTCATACATGCTTCTG
>NW_004443946.1:1150563-1152157 GCF_000243295.1 Trichechus manatus latirostris
TGTGTTAGCTGCAGGAGCAATATAAACACAAGAGCAGTCAACCAAGTCAAAAGACTAAACTCTGGGTGGATCTCAGGCTTAAACTTTCCACGTGACTTCAGACGAGTGTCCTTTCCCTGCTTCTCAGGTCCTAAGCTGTAATGGAGCAAATAATGGCAACCTCCATCCCTACCCCAAGAGAAGCTCTCAAGACAAATGGGGTGTCCTAAAATCAACAGCCACCTATGGAGCAGTCATGGAGTATAAGACAGTATAATTAAGCCCCTAGGAGAAAAATGTGCTCCAAGCTCTCCAGAGAGAAAAAGGAAATGAGAAAGAGAAAAAGGAAATGAGAAAGTGAAAAAGGACACTGGGCAGGAACAAAATCCTTCCCTGGGAGCTAGTTTAAGTAGTGTCTCTTTCCAGAAGCATCCGTCCAAGGTACCAGAGCTTTTAAACACACCAGCTGGTAATGGAGTGCAAGAGAGGTCACCGCCAAAGATGAATGCAGTATTGGTTGAACAGTAGAAATGGATGGTTTGTGTAACAAGAACAGATGATTCTGCCGGGGCAGCCTCTCCTCTGTCCTTCCCGCCCACATTTACAATGCTGTGTGTAATGTCGTGGGGGCAAAGATCAAAGAAGGAAATGCCAACCACGTGGGTAGCCCATGAAGACTATTAGACAGAAAAAAAGTACTTTTGGCAACTTCAGGTAAATTAGTCCTAACTCTCAGTTACCGTGATGCCCATTACAGATCATTCCAGGCAACATCTCACCAACTGAAAAATGCCTTCTTTACTCTCTTTTCTCTTCAGTCTGTGGGCATTTAATTCCCACATAAAAAGAAAAGAGCCTTAAAACATAAGGATTCAGGAAACTAAAACTACTATCGCTTTTAAGCGATTTCGGGGTAGATCTACTGAAAACTATTGGGGCCGTTGGTTTTATACCAAAAACTTCAGCTGGCTGAAAGCTATATTATTTTACAACTAAAAAGAACACAACAGTTCAGAAATCTGGCAAAACATAAGGTCTCTGCATTTCCATTTTAAAGCGACATTACGTATCTTTAAGATGGATATTTTATTTCTAAATAGGTGGACATGCCTTTACAAGTGTGTGGTTTCTGTCTGTAGCTAAAAAAAAAAAAATCATTCCTGCTTCTCATTCTCTTGTTTCCATTGATCACTTTTTCTTTTTACATACTACATAATCAATAGGGACATGTCTATTGCCCTGCTAGATGATTTCTATTATTCCTCATTACAGCCTCTGTTCCAATTCCCTGGTTCCCACCTGGCATTAAATATTTAGACACTTGAGTCTAACCTGTCCTATCCCTGCCTCTATACGGGTGACTATCCTATAGTTGTGTAATCAGCTTGGCATCTGATTTCTGTTTTGAATGTCTTCTTAGAGGAAATTTAATTATGATTAATATCTTCTCATGACTTTGAAATTATATAGGCATGATTCCTTACTCAGCCATGCTTGTTAAAAATCATAAATCAATTTATTTTATTCCCTCTAGATGTGAGGAGACCTTTCCAGTTCTGACTGAATTTTAACAACATAAAAAGTCCAGCAGACATTAGATTTTTTTTTTTTTTTT
>NW_004443946.1:1159887-1164021 GCF_000243295.1 Trichechus manatus latirostris
CAAAGTCTTCTGTGAAGTGCAGGATCCATTTCTAATGAAAATATATACCTCCCAATTTAATGGTTTTACTCTGGGATTTTGATGCCATTTTCCTAAAATGGAGCACACTTAAATACAGATTTTGAAAGGACTTGAAAATATTGTCCTACCTTATCAAAAGCTTTTCATGACCCAAAATGAACCATAAAAACCTCAATAACAAATTGTAATTTTTGCCATATCAGCTGCATATGTATTCCTACATTAGACACTATAAGTTGGTCAACTCATTCCCTTACTTACAAAAATGTATCCAAAACTCAGAAATAAAGCAAAAAAGTGATTTCATGTCCTTTCAATGTCATACTGGAGCATTGTCGAACAAGCCCATCTAAGGATTAATTCATTCTCTAGAACAGTGTGCCTTTGTTTAACTTACTATACTATTATAGGGGCCAGACTCTGTGATGTTATATGTTAACATAGATATTTGTCTGGTAGAGATGCCAATGATTTTGTTCATTTGAGAAGATAAGCCCAAAGGTCATGGTTTTATTGCCCTATGGGACATTTACCAGTTGCGTCTCTAACCTAGCAAATTTATTTCCCTCCTGATGACCTGTCCAAGTGTACCTTTCCTGAATGACCAGATAAACTGCTGTTCTTCCAATTCTCCTTTGAACCAGCTTTACCTATCTTGCTGGTTGCCTCATTAATAGATTAAATAAATCTTTGACACAAACTCATTCTTCTATCTGTATAAAGGTCACATTTTTATTTCTTTGAAAATGTTACTTTGAGACTTACCTCTATTTTCTTTCCCAGCCTCTTTTGTCATTAGAGGTGACCACATAGCACAGCTCCATCAACAGCTTTGCTCTCCTGGTAAAGGAGACTATTGTGACTGACAGTATCCCTTTACTCTGCTTTCTGCCTTAATTGTCAACATGATTTCTAGAGTTGGAGCAGCCAATATTGCTCCCAAGAGGCAATAAGAACAAAGGAAAGGTCAAGAGACTCTCAGAGATGCCAGCCCTACCCTCACTGAGCCCATGAAATAAGAGTGGCAGCCATCAACCTCTAAACGTCTTGCATGAGAAAAATAAACTGCCATTTGTTCAAGCCACTGTAAATCAATTCCTTAGCTTCTTCTATGCTCCCCATCTTGTAAAGTACCAAGTTCTCAACCAGAAAGGCAAATTCTGCTCAACCTAAAGCCTGTGCTACAAAAGAGCACTTTTCAAAGAGAAGATGGAACAGTTTCTAAAAGCAAACTGATACTGCTTGCATGTGTGATGAAAACAAGTAATGAGCTTCCTCAAGCATCCACTCCACCATCCCCACCCCATCTAAACATCAAAGTTGGTAAGTTACAAACTAAGGAAACTGCTTCCTTCCAATGACGCTTGCTTCCTAAGGGTTTAGACCAGAGTCCCCTATTGCAATGGCAGCAGATGGGATAGATTCACAGGGGTCTTGCAACACCTAGTGTTCCCTGCCTTAGGGTTCATCTCTTCTCCCCTCCTACTATCCAGGACTGACCTGGACTAAGACCTGGCCTTGGGTCTTTCCTAGTTCACATTACCAGACAGTGAAGCCCCAGGGAACATGAGTTTGCAAGCAAAAATAACTAGACCCTGAGGACATCAAAAGAAAGACAACCTAATGAACAATATGTACCAGCTATCGAACATTATTGAAATAGTCTAAGAATATTTTTTAAAAAAATGATTAATATACATATATATGTATGTATGTGCAATATGAAACAAGAATAAGAACTAAAAATAAGCAAGCGGAAATGTTGGGTATGAAAAGTAAAATAGTTAAAATAAAGAATAGATGAGCTAAGTGGCAGGCTAGATAGAGCTAAAGCAACAAAGTAGTTAGATTTTGAAAATTTTATACTGGAACTCATCAAGAAAGGATAAAGTAATAGAAAGCACCATTTTTCATCTACTCTAAAATATCATTGATAGTAGGACACATCATACTGATGATTAGGTAAGTAGGTAGCTGCCATCAGATCACCTCTGACTCACGGTGACCTTACGTACAATAAAATGAAACGTTGCCCAGTCTGCATCATCCTCACAATTGCCAGCGTATTTGAGTCCAGCATATTTGCAGCAATCCATCTCATAAGGGTGTCCCTTGTACTTGCTGGCCCTCTAATTCACCAAACATGATGTCCTCCCCTAGCAACTGATCCCTCCTGATAACATGTCCAAAGCAAAGGAGTTGAACAATGTTCTGTTGTGATCCACGAGGGTTTCATGGGCTAATTTTCAGAAGTAAATCACCAAACCTTTCTTCCTAGGCTGTCTTAGTCTGGAAGCTCCATGAAACCTGTCCACTTGGGTGACTCTGCTGGTATCTGAAATACTGGTGGCATAGCTTCCAACATCATAGCACCAGGCAAGCCATCACAGTATGACAAACTGATAGATGGGTGGTACTACTGATGATCAGGAAACCCTGGTGGTGAAGTGGTTAAGTGCTATGATTGCTGACCAAAAGGTCAGCCGTTTGAATCCACCAGGTGCTCCTTGGAAACTCTATGGGGCAGTTCTACTCTGTCCTGTAGGATAGCTATGAGTCTGAATTGACTCAACGGCAACAGTGGGGACTGATGATTAACGTACCATTAATAAAGAAAAAACACTGCCAATTAAACAATGTTTCTTTTATTTTACAATTATTGAACTAGTCCTTTTAGGTTTAATTTGACATAATTTATAAGGCCCAAGTATTGTATTAACAGCCAAAGGCATTGACATACTATCACTACTAAGCTCCACTCAGCTCAGCCCTGTAGACATAAGCTTTGCTTTCCTCTCACTCAGGGATACCTAAGAATTTTTTTCCACAGCTGCTGGTTAGTGTGTGCTCAAGGCTTGTTCCTGGCTTCTCACCAAAAGGAGAGCGTCAATTCCTTTTTATGTATCTCTCCTAAATAAGGAACATTTGCTTTATATGTATTCAATAAAAAGTCTTACTTGGCCTACAGATAAGCGATCTGAGCCAGTTTGATCTCTGCCACAGAAAGAAAGAGACAGGGAGAGAAGGAAGTTTCCTAGATGGAAATAGGAAAGAAAGGAAACGTACATATACACACACACATACATTTACACACACACCTATTCTTTGAAATAAAAATAATAAAGCCAACTGTTTTCAGTTTAAAAACTCACTATTCAGAGGAAGAAAATGACCTGTAAAAATTGCCCCTTTCCTATGATTTCCCTGAAGATTCTGTAGGCCCTCAATAATTTTCCCTGAGATAGCTCTGCTAGAGTCTACTATATGGACTTTTAATGATCCTTTTACCTCTTAAAATGATAGTGGCTAAGTCTTCTTTCAACTGAGGCCAAGAAGTTGTACTTTACTCAAAGGCTTGTATGGTGATTACCATTCTCTTATCCTTCCAACTCCACCATTTCCCCTATTCCTCTTTCCTGGGGTTTTGTCTTTCTTCCTGACTCTTTCTACCACAGGTGTAGCAAATCTGAGTGGAAAAGAGTGGGTGAATGGGAGCAAGTGGGAAAAGAAAATGACACGGAACATTAGAGAAGCAATAATATAACAACATGAAAATTGCCTGAGAAGAGTCTTCAGAGTCCTTAGGCACATTCAGATTATCTGTAAATTGAAAGCAAGTGCACTGAAACCCCATCAGTTTTTCATTTAAGCCTGGACAGCCTGCACTAGCCACCATTTTAGGCCCTGTGGGAAATGGTGCCACACAACAGGCTCATCTTCTCCGGTAAAGTTATCTCCCCTGGGATTGGGTCCCATAAGTCACCTGGCCACTGTGTAATTGTCTTCTAGTCTGAGTATTAAACCCATGAATGGATACAAACAGGATCTTTCCTTAATTGACCAAACAGAAAGGCTGAAAAATGATGTTTAAAACCAAAGTAACTGTTCTTCTGCTCCAGAAAAAGCAAGAATGTAAAGAAACATTTTTTGATGAGATTATTTCTGTGATGGCCATTCCCAGAATGGAAGAAGAGGGCCAAGGAGCATCCACAGTGTCTTAGTCATCAAGTGCTGCTTTAACAGAAGTACCACAAGTGGATGGTTTTAACGAAGAGAAGTTTATTTCCTCACGGTCAAAGTAGGCTAAAAGTCCAAATTCAGGGCGTCAGCTCC
>NW_004443946.1:1165165-1166754 GCF_000243295.1 Trichechus manatus latirostris
CATTTATTATCAGCATCAGAGTGATGCAGACTGCATGGCAGGGAGGGGCCAAGGGAGAATCCAATGTCAGGAAAACAAGAGATTGCTTGACCAGGTTATGGTTGCCACATTACGGAATGGTCAGCAAACAAATGCCTCGGACCTGCTGCAGGAGAAAGAATGGATAAACAGGAGTCAGGAGTCAGCAAACTTTTTCTGCGAAGGGCCAGATAATAAATATGTCAGGCTTTGTGGGCAGTGTGATCTCCATTGCCAACTACATAACTCTGTCTTTGCAGCATGAAAGCCATCACAGCAAAGTGTAAATGAATGGGCATGTCTGTATTTAAATAAAGCTTTATTTACAAAAATAGACAGAGGGCTGGATTTGGCCCACAGGCTGGATTTGCAGACACCTGGATATGGGTGACATTTAAATAATAGTGCTTCACAATGAAAGGAGGAGTCTTCTACCCACTACCAGAGGAGGAGCTAGAGGGGCTCTCTGAAGCTTCAGGGAAGCAGCTAACTCCAACCAGCATAAAAAGTTCATCGATATTTTCTCTAAAAACAAGGCCATGCGGGCAGGTACAAGGTAATAACAGCCTGTCTAATTATCAGTCTGGATTCCTGAATTAAGGTACCACCCCAAGGAAAAGATTAAGAAAGAAGAAAAAAACTAAAGTCTTTCATAGTTGTGAGATTTTTTTTCCTAAGCTCCCCCAACCAAAAAAAAAAAAAAAGCTTCAAACCAAAAATGACTCATTTACAAGCAAAAAAGAGTAAAAGCCAAGAAAAGACAATAAAATTAGTAAACTGAAATGTTATTTTAAAGTAGGAAGACAGACTTGTTGTTGTTAGTTGCTGTCAAATCGATTCTGACTCATGACGACCCCACGTATGCAGAGTACAGCTGCTCATAGGGTTTTGAAGGCTGTGACCTTTCAGAAGCAGATTGCCGGGCCTTTCTTCCGAGGCATCTCTGGGTAGGCTTAAACTGCCAACCTTTTGGCTAGTAGTCAAGCACTTAACCATTTGCGCCACCCAGGGACTCCAGAAAAAAAAAGTAGGTGCAGTGAAATGCTTCCAGTTGGGTCTATCTCTAATTCCTTGGCTCCATTGCTCAATAATTGGGTTAACATTTAAGGCATGGAGACCACAATGGTTTGTGACCCTTTGGGGAGTAGGGATGCTGCAGAAATAGTGCCCTGAGGAAAACAACAACAGAAGAAGAAAGTGTCTTTGGAGCATCCCATTTCCCAAACCAGGGACTCAGGACCCCCCATCTACCCCCACTCCAACCCAAACCAAACCCACTGCCACTGAGTGAAGCAGCTGGTGTTTTCAAACCGCTGACCTTTTGGTTAGCAGCCAAGTGCTTTAACCATTGCACCACTAGGGCTCCTTAAACCTTCCCAACACATATATATACCTGCTAGCCTACATCTTTGCTCTCTACCTATTACCCCTCAGGTAGCTTTCTAATACTATTATAGAAAGCTATTAGGCAAGCTAATTCAGGCTAAAGTGTTAATGAATACCAATAGCTACCTGTCTTTTTCCCCTCCGAGGCTTAAGAATTTTAAAAAGGGGTTCTGGAGTAAGCAAGT
>NW_004443946.1:1168374-1170287 GCF_000243295.1 Trichechus manatus latirostris
GAATTGAAGGGAAGGAGCAAAACAAGTTCGAGGTTGATCGACCAGGAAGGGAATCTAGAGGCCTGTGCTGTAGCCTGAGCACTTGCCCACCCAAGCCCCCACCTAGAACCTGGCCCAGCATCCTGCAAGTGAGCCAAGGCAGCTTGTGGGTAGACATGATTTGTCTTTGACCCCGGTCTAGCTCCCTGTCAGCAGTCACTTTGCCCTCTCCATACCCCAGGCCCTCAACGTCTTCATGCAGGTCTCTTCTAAGCCTGCCTTCCAAAGCAAAACTCCAAGCCCGGAAGACTCTCCCCTTCCCTGTCAAAACTTATTTGTCCTGAGTTGTATTTCCCCCAGGACCTTGCTCTCTGTCAGCTAGTTTTTCTGATCAACTAACCTGTTAAGAGTTCCTGGGTAGTGCAAACAGTTAAAGCATTCAGCTGCTAACCGAAAGGTTGAAGGTTTGAACCCACCCAGAGATGCCTTGGAAGAAAGGCCTGGTGATCTACCTCCAAAAATTCAGCCATTAAAAGCCCTATGGAGCACAGTTCTACTCTGACACACATGAGGTTGCCATAATTTGGAATCCACTCAAGGGCAACTGGTTTTTAAACTCTGTTAGTGGGTGATAATGGATTAACATATTGTTCCTCAAGGCAGAGATTTGCATATTAACAGGGTCTTCCAGAATCAATACCTTAACCACAAACTATGGCTCGAACACCCAGAATTGCAGGTACCTCTTCAGATTAAGAGAGAATCAATTTAGTGGCTACTCTTTACCAGCAAACCCCAAGGCTGTGATTTTTGGTAGGAAAGTCTGAGTTTTCCTTACAAGAGGATCGCCTAGTGTCTATCTGTGGAATTGCACACAACTTTTCTTTAATGCATTAACCAAACCAAACCTGTTGCTGTCGAGTAAAGACATAAACTATTCGTACTGTGGCACAGAAGGGCCTTGACTTATGAAATGCTGAAGTATATGTGTAGACATATTTTTGTAAATCAAATTATATTTCCATGGACTTACAGGAGTATTTCAAATATGTATTTACATTGAACTTGTCCCTGAAACATAAAGATCACACTTAAAAACTCAGCAAACCTTTTAAAATTATACAATAAACCGCGCCCCTCACCCTTATCCACAATTTGCTTTCCACAGTTTCAGTTACCCGAGGTCAACTGCAGTCCGAAAATGTGAATTGAGTAGCCTGATGAAATCTCGCACCTGCCATCCTGACCAGGGGCCACAGTCACATAACTTTTATTTCAGTATATTGCTATAATCGTTCTATTTCATTATTAGTTGTTGTTAATCTCTTACTGTACGTAATTTATAAATTAAACTTTATCATAGGTATGTATGTACGGGACAAAATAGTACATATATGATTCAGTACTATCCATAGTTTCCGGCATCCATGGGGGTCTTAGAACATACCCCCTTGGATAAGGAGGGACTACTGTGTATTTATCAGAAAAATAGTTTCCAAACAAAATACTGACAGCACTTTCAGCTGTTACAATTCTGTGTTTCAACTGTCAGAGACAATAGTGTTTGCTAAGGAAGAGTCTTAATTCCCTAGAGAAACATATGTGGATTTTTCTAGGGATAAGAGTACTTTTTATAGAGCTCATATGAATAATAACAACAAAGACAGATATTTGTTGCACACCTACTATGTGCTTTACATTGTGCTAAGCACATTAAATACATTATTCCCATACATACATTCAATCTTCAATAGCTATAAAGTTCCTAGAGCAGTGCCTGGCATATAGTAAATGACATTTTAAAAAAAAAAAAAGTACCCGTTGCCATGGAGTGGATTCCGACTCATGGCAGCCCTATGTGTTGCAGAGTAGAACTGCTCTGTAGGGTTTTCTTGGCTGTAATCTTTACAGAAGCAGATTGCCGGGCCTTTCTT
>NW_004443946.1:1171068-1173318 GCF_000243295.1 Trichechus manatus latirostris
CTCTAGAAATGTATGTATGCTGTATATACCAGGCACAGATTCAGGTGCTGGGAATACAATGATGCATCTTCATAGATGATAACTATATCTAGTAGGAAAGAGATGTGCAAACACAATTATCACAACTCAGTGTGGGAAAAGTACAATAAAACTAGGTACATGATTCAGAGCTGGTTTGGAAAAGGAAGAGACTAATTCTGGGAAGAGGAGGCAAGGAAGATGTCACAGAAGAGATGGCATCTACGCAGGATTTGGAAGACAAACCACCGAAGTGGACAAGGAAGATAAGCGTCTTCAAAATAAAGACACGGAAGCATGAAACAGCACTGTTACCCAAACACGTGCCACGTCATGCAGTCTGCAGGAATATGAAATTCAATGTGGTAGAAGAGGACTAGCGGGAAATGAAGGCTGCGAGGTGGTAAGAGGCCATATTACCAAGGGAAACTATTGAAAACGGTGAATGTTTCATAACCGGCTCTCTAGGGGGCTGGGGGAGCCCTGATTAGTAACATTTGCTGATTTCTATGATCTACATCCTCACACCGTGACTGATGTCAAGCTACTGACATAATACCATTGAACACAGGAGTTGGGAAAAGATACACGAAAGTACACCACAATATGCTATTTCCACCATATGGCTACAGTATGGTTAGTAACCTCAAAAGCATAGATAATAGTGAAACATAGTAAAATAATTAGGAAGTGATTTTTGAGTATTTACTATCTTTTACTTTTAATATAAGTTATTTAATTGTAAATTTATATGATTTCATTTTTAACAGAGGTGTGTGCAACAATTGGTTCACAAAATTCCTGAAATTTTAGCAATTGCCTCTTGCAAACCAGAATGAGTTGGTTCCAGCACTTCCCTGGTTTTAAGGCTTGGAGTGGCATGATCAGATGACAACTTCAAAGACACTGTTTAAAGGAAGGCCAGTAAAAGCAGAAACTAGAGGCAAGAAAATTGGCTGGCTCTCCCAGGAGTCTAGGCAGATGATGATCACCTGAACCTCCAGCTTTCTATACTACCCATACTGCACAGATACCCCGAGTTTCTCTGATCTATAACATATTGCCTATTCTGAATTATCTACTACATTATGTTGTTCTCCAGTTGCTTCAGGTTATGTAAGTGCTGTCTCAATTAGATTTTAACTTAATTAAAAACAAAACCATTTCTTCTCTCTAATATTAAGCTGGAGCCCTGGTGGCACAGTGGTTAAGAGCTCAACTGCTAACCAAAAGGTCTACAGTTCGAATCTAGCAGCCGCTTCTTGGAAACCCTATGAGGCAGCTCTACTCTGTCCTATAGAGTTGTTATGAGTTGGAATTGACTTAACAGCAATGAGTTTGTTTGTTTTTTGGTTTTTAGTATTAAGCCATTTCTTCTCTATAGGATTCCCCTACATGACTACACACAGTTCTAGGCCTATAATGAGTAACATACTAATAACGCGCTAATAATAGTGTCTTAATGGGCAGTGGTAGTTCAGTGGTAGAATTCTCACCTTTCATGAGTGAGACCTGGGTTCAATTTCCAGCCAATGCATTTCAAACGCAGACACCACCCATCTGTTAGTGGAGGCTTGCATGTTGCTCTGATGTTGAACAGGCTTCAGCAGAGCTTCCAGACTAAAACAGACTAGGAAGAAAGGCCTGGAGATCTACTTTCAAAATATCAGCCAATGAAATCTTTATGGATCATAATGGTCCAATCCACAACTGCTCATGAGGATGGTGCAGGACCAGGCAGCATTTTGTTCTCTTTCAGTAGTGCAGGGGTTCCCCATAGTCGGGGGCCAACTGGATGCCAGCTAACAACAACATTTGTGCAATGTTTTCTTTAAAGCACTTATACTCATTCTCACAAGAGCTTGATTGAAACGCTCTACAAAATCTGCTCCAACCCAACTCTCCAGCCAGGATCTTGCTCTCCACCATCCAGCCACTGAGCCTCCCACTTCTCCATGCCTGGCCTCCTCCACTTGTTCCCCAGCCCTATCCTGAGCCTCCATGACATTGTTCCCTCCTCTTTTATTTATTGTATCGTAAGTTGTCTGCTTCCTCCACAAGACTATGAACTCATCTAAGCCAGGAACTATATTTCATTACTCTTCATACCCTCAGCAAGAAGTCTATCGCATACTATACATTCAATAAAGATATTTTAAGTGGATGATTGAGTGGGGTAGGCAGTATGGCTAAGAGAGTACACTCACTGTGGAGCCAAACTTTCTGAGTTCT
>NW_004443946.1:1182517-1192779 GCF_000243295.1 Trichechus manatus latirostris
GCACCTAACAACGATAGGCTAAAATCAACAGGACTGTGTTCCTTTTGGAAGCTCTAGGAAAGAATCTGTTTTCTTGCTTTTTCCAGTTTCTAGAGGCTGCCCACATTCCTTGGCTCCATCTTCAAAGCCAGCAATGGCCTGTCAAGTCTTTCTCACATCGCATCTCTCTGATGCTGACTCTTCTGCCTTCCTCTTCCACATTTAAGGACTTGTGATTACGTTGGGCCCACCTCGATATGCTTCTTATTTTAAGGTCGGCTGATTGTCAACCTTAATCCATCTGCAACTTTAATTCTCCTTTGCCATGTAAAGTAACATATTCACAGGTTCCAGGGATTAGGATGTGGACATCTTTGGGGGGCCATTATTCTACCTACCACACCAGTCTTACCTGGCTATCTCTAGTTGATCCTGTGTCCTGCTGCCAGACTTTCTTCACCATCAGCCCCCTTCTAAGAACCATCCATGAGTTCTCATGTCTTCTTTATCCAACAGGATTTCGAGCTGATTAGTTCTGGTTCAAACCCCTGCTGAGAATTTGCATTTCTAACAAGTTCCCAGGTGATGCTAATGTTGCTGGTTAGGAACCAAGTCTGAGAACTACTACTACAGCCCAACCCAAACCCACAGCCATCAACTCATAGCGACCCTCTAGGACAGAGTAGAACTGCCCCATACGGTTTGCAAGGCTGTAAATCTTAACACAAGCAGACTGCCACACGGGAACGGATTACCCAATAAGCAAGATACACAGGGGCTTACTTCTGCTTACTTACTAATCTGTAGTGCACAATTTCACATAGGTTTCACCAGGTGTTTGATGTGGTAAAAAACAGGCGAAATTGTGCACTACAGATTAGTAAGTAAACACCAACTCATGCATACTTTGCTTAATGTGAACCCAACCATGCCTTGCTTACTAGTTAATCTGCCCTTGCTGCCACGTCTTTGTCCCAAGGAAAGAGGAGCAGCTGGTGGGTTTGAACCACCGACCTTTTGGTTAGCAGCCAAGCGCTTTAACTACTGCACCACCAGGGCTCCTACTAGTAGAGCACTGGTTCTCAAAATTTACTATACATAAGAATCATCTGGAGATCCTGTTAAAATGTAGATTCTGATTCTGTATAGCTGAGTTGGAGATGCAAATTCTCAGCAGGGCTAACCAAAACAAACATGTTCAAAGCCCTAATATCCAAATACTCCTCTACCTGGCCTCCAAGGCATTGCATAATCTGCTGTAGCTGCCACCTCCACTCCCCCAATTACCACCTCCAACTTCCGCAATCCTCCCTCAACTCCCTGGAGGCACCCTCCCTCCAAGCAGGCGAAAGACTGACTATATATTCAGCCTCAGAGAGAATCTCAATTCATTCTAAACACGCTCCAGAAAACACCCTCTTACCACAATGCAATAAAAGTAGAAATTGATGAAAGTCAAAGAAGGACAGAGTAATGGTTAAAAGCATGGCCTTACAGGTCAGAAAAATCTAGTCCACTCCTGGCATGCCAAGTGTCATGGTTTGAATTATGTCCCCCAAAAACTGTGTGTGTCATTCTGGACAGAGCTGGAGAAGGATGTAGAGCATAATTCTAACTCACAAAAAAAGACCAGATTTACTGGCCTAAAGGAGACTGGAGAAACCCCGAGAGTATGGCCCACAGACACCCTTTTAGCTCAGTGGTGAAGTTACCTCCCAGGTTCACTGTTCAGCCTGGGAATGGACAGCCCCGTAAAACCAAATGAGACTAACCAGGTACACGAGTCCAGTGACAAGGGCCAGAAGGCAGAAGGGAACAAGGAAGCTGGTGATAGGGAACCCAAGGTTGAGTAAGGATATTGTTGATGTGTTGTGAGATTGTAAACCATTGTCATAGGGCAACATTTGTAGTAACTGTTAAATGAGAAACTATTTTGTTCTGTAAGCCTTCATCTTAAGTGAGAATAACAGCACAATTCGAAGAGCATAGTCAATGTCACTGAACTGTGTATGTAGAAATTTTTGAAGTGGTGTATCTTTGGCTATGTGTATTTTCACCAAAAAAAAAAGGTTGAGAATTTAGAGGGTTAACATGTTGTGGGGTTGTTAACGAATGTCATAAAACAACATGTGTACTACTGTTTCATGAGAAACTATTCTGTAAGCCTTCACCTGAAGTACAATAAAATATATAAAAAAAAAAAATGTGTGTGTCAATTTGGCTAGGCCATGATTCCCAGTGTTGTGTGGTTGTCCTCCATTTTGTGATTGGAGGATTAGGGTGGGATTGTAACACCACCCTAACCCAGGTCACATCCCTGATCCAACATAAAGGGAGTTTCCCTGGGGTGGGGCCTGCACCACCTTTTATCTCTTGTAAGAGATAAAAGGAAAGGGAAGCAAGTGGAGAATCGGGGGACCACATACCATCAAGAAAGCAGTACCAGGAGCACAGTGCGTCCTTTGGACCAGGGTCCCTGCGCAGAGAAGCTCCTAGCCCGGGGGAACACTGAAGAGAAGAAGGCCGACAGAGAGAAAAAGCCTTCCCCTGGAGCTGACGCCCTGAATTTGGACTTTTAGCCTACTTTGACTGTGAGGAAATAAACTTCTCTTCGTTAAAACCATCCGCTTGTGGTATTTCTGTTATAGCAGCACTAGATGACTAAGACACCAAGTAACCTTGGGCAAGCAACTTGAATCTCTCTAAGGCCTAGTTTCTTCACCTGTAAAATCAGTAAGATAATACCTCACAGAATTCTGGGGAGCATTAAATGGTGGAATGGGTACAAAATACTCAACCCAGGGCCTGTTAAACGGTAAGGATTCAATAAATGTTGCATAACATTGTTGTTATTAATATTATGTTCCAGGTACTCTGCTAAGTGTCAAGATGCAGTCCCTGACCTCTCGGAGCTTATAGTCTAATGAGGCATGGAGACAAGACAAATCCAATTACACAACGGTAATTGTTCATGGTGTTATGCAAACACCTCAGAGGGACACCGAACCTGACTCCACAGTTGTTTCTCAGGCAAGTAGCCTTTAGGTCTGTTTGCAACAGAACATTTCCTTTACTCTGTTGCTGCAGTTTTGAAGGGTGATTTGCAGCTTCGGTGGCACTCAGCAGTAGGAGGTTAGAGAACAATTAAAACAAAGAGGTCTGAATAACTAGACCCAATAAAAAACAAATCTTATTAAAATGCCCTTCCCAGACCCAATGCTTAGACTTCTTAGGTAGGTGAACAGCTAAGAATTACAAAGCCAGAGCCTAAATGATTTTTCTTAATAGTATTAGCCATTCAGATTACACATCCTAAGAATCAAAATAAAAAGGAGAGGAGGACCATAGTAATTAGTGGTCACCAGGGGTTAGGAATGAAAGGGGGAGGGAGGGAGATGCAACACCATGAGGAATTGTGGTGATGGAACTGTTCAGTATCTTAATTGCAGTGGTGAATGCACAAACCTACACGTGTGATAAAACTGTGTAGAATTAGATTGTGGTGATGGCTGCACAAGACCATGAATATACTAAAACCACTGAACTGTACACTTTAAAGTCGTTAAAATAGTAGGGAAAGGTTTAGAACTAAAGACACATGCATACACATGAGTACAAGTAAAATGGGAAATCTGAGTAAGCCGGGTAGATTGTATCAGTGTCAATGTCCTGACTGTGATATTGGCTATAGTTTTGCAAAATATTACCACTGGGGAAAATGAATGACATTTACACTGGGATCTCGCTCAAACATTTCTTATACCTGCATGTGAATCTACAATTATCTCAATAAAGATTTTAATTTTTAAGATAAGGCTGTAGTTTTTCAAAAGACCTTTGGCTGTGTGACTTTCTAATAGTATCTGGAGAGGGCGGATAAAGAAATGTTTTTGTTTCCTCAATCAAAAACATTTCCTAAATGTGAGCAATTATGTCTCTCGATTCAAAGACTTCACGTTCTCCCAAGCTGGGTCAGCATTCTTTATTAACGACAAATCTACACAGCCAAGAGGTTTCCGAGAAGTGACCGATCCTGAGACGGTCTGAACTACGTTTATTTTTCAACCCATATTTCATGCCTGATGTTATACGTTGATTTGTGTCCCCAAAACAGATAATGTTCAAGTCCTAACCTCCCCTCTACCTGTGAATGTGATCTTATTTGGAAGTATTGATTTTGCAGGTGTAATTAGTTAATGTGAGGTCATACTGGAGTAGGGTGGACTCTAATCCAATGTGACTGGGGTCCTCATAAGAAGAGAGTCACTGAGCCACTGCCGAGGACTCAGCAGCCTTCCCCCTCGAGCCCCCTGGCTTCCCGTCGCTCCGTCATCATCTTCCACCCCTTTTCCCGCCGATGCCTTTCGCAGGGCATTTCCACTGAGGAAAAGGAATCTCATAGTATGCCCGCTATCCAGAACCTCCACTCTTTCGACCCCTTTGCTGATGCTAGTAAGGGTGATGACCTGCTTCCTGCTAGGACTGAGAATTATATCCATATAAGAATTCAACAGAGGAACTGCAGGAAGACCCTTACTACAGTCCAAGGGATAGCTGATGATTATGATTTTAAAAAAGCTAGTGAAGGTGTTTAAGAAGAAATTTACCTGCAATGGTACTGTATTTGAGCATCCAGTGTATGGAGAAGTAATTCAGCTACAGGGTGATCAGCACAAGAACATATGCCAGTTCCTCGTAGAGCTTGGACGGCTAAGGACAACCAGCTGGAGGTTCATGGGTTTTAAGTGCTTGGGGCTCACTGAAGCTAAGTGAGGATTTCCTTGCAATGAGTAGAAAATTTCCCTTCTGTCCCTTGTCACACATTTAAACCTCACAGCTTGTATAATGTAACCATTTGGGGTCCACTTTTAACTTGGACTAATGTAAATCCTTCATGCAATAAAGTGAAAAAATCCATACTGTCTAGTCTTAAAGTCCCTCATTTAAACAGAGGTCAAGCAGTAGGTGCCTGGCAGTGCCCAGCCTGAAACAAAGCAATAATGTAATGTTTCAGCCAAGCTCAGAGCCCCAAGATCACAGACAGCTATGTCTGGTCAGAAGCTCCCCAGCCCTTCCTCCAAAGAGTTCTCTGCCCTAAAAGAATGTCACCCACCACCTGACCAGCCTTCGGTTCAGCTGAGAAGAGAGGATGGGGTAAGGCAGCTGTACCATAGAGGGAGGCTTTGGTAGCAAAAGAAAGATCTCCTGATGTCTCCAACCTGACAAGGTGGGCAGAGCTTAGGAGAGGCCACCTTCCCTCTACTGAGGTGATAGGACATCTGGCTTGCCACCAAGGTCTTTGTTCTTTCTGACCAGACATATCCTAGCTAAGGGATGTCTAAAGAACACCAGAATGTGAGGCCAACCTTCTACCAGAGTTAAACTTTTGACAAGGGAACAAATTTCAAACTGATGTTATCAGTCACGTAGCTAGCTATAAAACTTGCAACTTACTAGCAACAGCTACCCAATGCCATATGAAGTAACAACTGGTTTTGGATTTCATTTTGTTTTGTTTTTTCCCTTCAGTTTTAATGTTATGTAATGTATTTAAACTCTTATTTACATAAAACTTGTTTTCAGAAAAAAAGAGAAAGGAAAAGAGGCAGAGAAACATAGAGAAGGATGCCATCATGGGAAGACAAGCAGATTTTGGAGTTATGCTGCCACAAGCCAAGGAATGCCGGCAGTAACGAGAAGCTAAAAGAGGCAAGGAAAGATCTTCCCCTAGAGCCTTCAGAGTGAGCATGGCCCTGCCAACACCCTGAATTCAGACTTTTAACCTCCAAAATTGTGAGAGAATAGATTTCTGTTGTTTTAAACCACCCAGTTTGTGGCAATTTGTTACAGCAGCCCTAAACAAATAATACACCTGAGATTCATTTCCTGCAAAGATCTAGAAATAAAAACAAATAGCATTTATAAAAGCTATTCTTTTAATTACTGTGTTTTTACGCAAATAATGCGTGCCTTCTACATTTGTTTGTCAACCGCTCCCCCCTCCTCCCCTGCCAAGGTATTTGCTATGCTAATTTTTTTACAGCAACACTGAAAAAAGATAGCATAGTGGCACTTATGAAAATACCTGGGGGTTGGGGGAAGCAGTTGGCAAACAAATGTAGAAGGTGAGCTTTATTTGCATACAAATACAGTAGCATTGCTTTGGGCCAAAATAATTCCTTCCATTCAAGTTTTTCAACCAATTGCACAACGTTCAAATAAGGACACTGCTCATATGTGCAAATGTGATGACAAACCAGCATAGCTGTACCTAGATATTCTTAAGTCTCAGAGGTGACTGTGTTTCTCTGCCCCGCCTTCTCCCTCTGTGTCCTCTCTACCCCCAAAGTCATAGTTTACTACAACCAAAGACAGTAATTCCACCCTCTGTACCTGCTTCCTGGCCTTGACACTTTGTGCTGTGTCCCCACACCTCTGATTTCTCTGTTATGCACTCATGCCTCCTCATTCACAGTAGGGCTGGTTTTTTTTCCGCAAGCACATAATCTTCAAAGTAGTCCCCTTACATGGCTATATGGGTATTCCAACAACGGTACATGCTGATCCACAAAACATTTTGGAAATTCTTTCTTACGATTACCTTCAAGGCTTTATAGCATATCCTTTTGTCTATCCTAAACAGTGGGATTTTTTTGTTTGTTTCCATCTAAAGAAAGAGTTTGATGACTGAGAATAGCTAATTGCATTCACAGCTAAAGTCAGTAGACAATGAGGACAATGAAGCTTAGTATCTGAAATGACCACAAAGCAGTGAGACTGAATTTTTTACTGTAAGTAGCTCATAATACTAGTTCTGAAGGTATAATAAGAATACCAATATGATTTGGGCAACAAGAGCAGTAAATGTGTATTATCAATCTCATGGGGTATCTTTAGAAGAAAATTGCTTGGATAGATAATTTCTAGCAAATATATAACATCAGGGGTACAGAATATAAAAAGAGAGAACCAGGGCCCCCAACTTCCACTCCTAGCCACTCCTCGTGTAATGTACTGCGAGACCAGAAAGGAGACTAAACTTTTAGAACTGTAAGAAATGTAACACAATTGTTAAAACTACATAAAAATAACTCCATAAATTGTAAAATAATTTGAAGCATATTATAAATTTTTATTCAACACAAAATTAAAGGCCATGAATGCCAAGAGTGCCATCTTGAGGAGAAACCTACCACTGACAACCACTCCAGAAACATTCTTTCTGTACCTGAGTTTGGAGCCCTGGTGGTGGAGTGGTTAAGCGCTGGGCTGCTAACCAAGAGGTTGGCAGTTGGAATCCACCAGCCACTCGTTGGAAACCCTATGAGGCAGTTCTGTTCTGTCCTATAGCATCGCTCTGAGTCTGAACGGTAACACGTTTGGTTTTGGTTTTTACATGTGAGTTGGTGCTCTGGTGGCTGACTTGGCGCTCTGGTGGTGCAGTGGTTAAGATCTCAGCTGTTAACCAAAAAGTCAGTGGTTCGAATCCACCAGCCGCTCCTTGGAAACCCTGTAGGGCAGTTCTACCCTGTCCTATAGGGTCACGATGAGGGAGTATCCACTAGAGGGCAACAGGTTTGGTTTTTTGGTTTACACAAGAGTAAAATTTTTTTTTTTTTTTTTAGTTAGGCTTCTTACTGTTACCTGATTAGGGTCCGTGCTCTGGAGCAGTAGAGACAATGAAACGTACTCCAAGCCAGAAAAAGTGCGAACATTTTATTTCAGGAGGTGTGCATCACCGGGGATCCGACAGCAATGCAAGCTATCTCTATGGAGTCCCAAAAGACATTTTTACATTAGAGTTTATATATGATTTTTACAAAGATTAGAAGTGTCATTATTCATTACAAGGTAATTACAAGAGACTATCATACTAAAGAGATACATGCCAGACATTTCCTTATCAGATTAAAGATATACATATCTGACATCTGTGCTCTGATATTCCTGTGGGTGGGTCATAAGCCACAGATGGCCAGACAGAGCAAAACAAAGTCGTTAACAAAGGTATGCAGAAAGGAGAAGGCAAAGAAAAAAAACTTATAGATTCATCATGGGATTAGTTATGTCAAGCTCTCAGTCACCCATTTTGAAAAGGAGAAAATATGCTGGGGAGTATTAGGGTCACATTATTTTGTTGGTATAGGTCATCTTTAAGATATATGTAAAACACCTGGCACAAGAAAGGTGTTCAATAGGTAGTTATTATTATTAAGCCTCCTATCACCCATGAGGAAACCCTGGTGGTATACTGGTTAAGAGCTACGGCTGCTAACCAAAAGGTTGGCAGTTTGACTTCACCAGGCACTCCTTGGAAACTCTACGGGGCAGTTCTGCTCTGTCCTATAGGGTCACTATGAGTCGGAATCGACTCGACGGCAATAGGTTTGGTTTTTTTTTTAATATCACCACATGGGGCTGGTTTGAATTGTTATCTGTTCTTAAGAGAGACCGAGTATCTATGTCTAAGATTATCAGATTGCTAAACCCTAATCGCTGGGGTTCACAGATTTATTTATAGCTTTCTACAAATGGAATTCACTTGAGGTCAATCATTTTTCCTAGTAATTCCCAAAAATATCCAATTGGGAGAGGACTGGAAGTCTTGGTACACTTTGCAGAACACGTAAAAGGACTAAAACAAGCATGAGAGAAGTCCCCAGTCTCCACCTTCTCTTCTACCCATGAAAGCCATTGCCATCATGTTGACTCATAGCGACCCTGTAGGACAGAGCAGAACTGCCCCGTAGGGTTTCCAAGGAGCTTCTGGTGGATTTGAACTGCCAACCTTTTGGTTAGCAGCTGAACGCTTAACCACTGTGCCACCAGGGCTCCTTGTCTTCTACATTGGCTCCCTTTTCTTTCTTTTTTTGCTAACTACCTCCCCCACCTCATGAACTTAACTAGACAATAAAGCACAAGGCTTGCAAAAACATTCCTCAGAAAAAACTCTTGTGGTGGTTTTTGAGTCCCCAAACAAGGGACATGAAAACAAGAAAGACCTCCAAGTCAAAAACCTTTGCCTAAGCCAAAGCCACAAAGACACATACTCAGCTTTCCCCTATCCAATCAAAGCCCCGACCCTGCTTTAATAGGGGAGCTGCCTGGCCTTCAGGTGCCCCTGATGCACAACAGCTGAATAAAACCTTCCCCCCACTATTTGAGTCACTTCAATCCTTTTCTTTTGACACCGTGAAAGGTATTTATTCCATCACACAGCTTAGGAACAGTTTATTGACAGAAACTAAATAATCCTGTTCTACTATAGTAAACCCATTGCCATTGAGTTGATTCCAACTCATAGCAACCCTGTAGACAGAGTAGAATTGTCCTGTAGGGTAAAACTGTTCCACAGGGTTTCCAAGGAGTGGCTGGTGGATTCGAACTATCAACTTTTTGGTTAGCAGCCAAGCTCTTAAGCAGTCTGCCACCAGGACTTCTATGTTATAGTAGGTGTTTGCAATTTAACATTACAGCTATGAGTACCTGGATCCACAGGAAAACCAGCTCTCAACTGAAACCTGATCAACTAACCATCTCAGAATCACCCCATTATAACATTCACCTGCTCCTTGGTCAGTCATTTGCCGTGTGCTCGAGTTTGTCTGCAATTGCAGGTGCCCAAGATTTAAGACCTGTTTGGGGGAGAACTTAAAACAGAGATAATTCTCTCCATTCCCTTATTTATTTCAGCCATTGCCTTTTAGCAGGGGCTGAGAGCAGCTGGCTTTCATACACCATGCTCCCTGATTACATTTCCCAAATGGAAATCGTGCCCAAAATGCAGTAAGGCAATGACCACAATTAACCCAAAAGCAATACACTTGAGTCAATGCAGCCATCCTCGGAAGACAATACATCTGCCCTCTGCATAATGAATCAAGGGTATTAGCTTCAGCAAGGACCCAGCCGAGGGCAAAGGATTAAATGACTTCTAGGACTGAGGAGAAATGGAGAACCCAGATTCAGAAAAATATCTATGAGCACTGAGAACTAACCAAGACAAGAAGGGGAAAATATTGTATTACTAGCTACATTTTTTGATTAATATATCGATAACCCTCTGTGCCACTGTGGTTCGTTTGGAAAAGGTAAATGGAAGGAAAACTCTGCATACGAAGAGCCAAGTTGATGAATTCAAATTTAAATGCTAATTGGATACAGGAAAGTTACCTCTCCTAGGTCCTTAGTGACTCAAAGTTTGGGCCTAACTACAGCTCTAACCCTTGTTCTGAATGGCAAAACCCTGCCTTGCTTGGTGTCAGAAGCCTAATTAAAGAAGC
>NW_004443946.1:1193961-1195553 GCF_000243295.1 Trichechus manatus latirostris
AGAGGAGAGGGATCTCATTACCATCAAGCAAGAAAAGCCAGGAGCACAGTGCATCCTTTGGACCCAGGGACCTGCAATGAGAAGCTTCTAGACCAGGGGAAGATTGATGACAAGGACCTTTCCCCAGAGCCAACAGAGAGAGAAAGCCTTCCCCTGGAGCTGATGCCCTGAATTTGGACTTCCAGCCTCCTAAACTGTGAAAGGATAAATTTCTGTTTGTTAAAGCCATCCACTTGTGGTATTTCTGTTACAGCAGCACTAGATAACTAAGACAAGAAATAACTCCTAACAGGGGTTTTCTTATACTATAAACTTAACTAAAGGTTAATTCAAGATTGGAGAAGTGTTCTCTTTATGAGTAACTACGATGTATCTGCAAAAGTGAAAGAACTGAGACAACCTCCATGGCCTCCCCACTCTCACGCCTCCCATGAAGTTTATATATGGGTCTGCTCCTGATGGTATAGTGGTTAAGAGCTCAGGCTGCTAACCAAAAGATTGGCGTTCAAATCCACCAGCCTCTCCTTGGAAACCCTATCAGGCAGCTCTACTCTGTCCTATAGGGTCTCTACGGGTCAGAATCGACTCGACGGTGTTGGGTTTGGTTTTTGGTTTGGGGGCTCAAACAAGACCAGCCTAGAGAATCTACTCATAAAAGAATGCAAATGTTCAACCTATTTTTAACATGAAACCTCACTTTTTATGTCTTTCTCTCTGCTGCATTAGAGTCATTCTGCTCATTCTAAGGGATACAGCAATCTTCTCAAGAATAGGATGCAAACATTTCTCCGGCCCTCTTCTACTGCCTACAGCATTTCTGAAGAATAAGATTTTCTTTCAGGAAAAATAGAGGGGCCCTTTTGTGGTCCCAAGGTCTAGACCTAGCTGGAGGAAAAATCCAGGGCTTCTTGAAACCAGAAAGAGCAGAGGGGGACCAACCACCTGCTTAAGACTAACTCCCCAGAGACGGCAAAACCTCATTATGAGAATGGACAATGAACATCTCAGTGGTGACTATGATGAATTGTGGCCTCAACGTCCTACTCCCAAAGTGGAGAGAGGTAACCATGAAAAATGATTTATTTAAACCAAGCACTCTTGATGGGAAGGAGGGAGTCAAGAAAGAACATGGGAGCCTAACTAGAACTTATCTAGGACCAGGCAATGCTGGGTGGCCAAAAGGAACATAACAGCAAAGAAA
Organism: Trichechus manatus latirostris; assembly: GCF_000243295.1. Lineage (NCBI taxonomy): Eukaryota > Metazoa > Chordata > Mammalia > Sirenia > Trichechidae > Trichechus > Trichechus manatus. Next base: position 1,195,163 of record NW_004443946.1, read on the forward strand.
AGAACCCTCAAAGAGGAGGTAAAGTTCTTACAACAAATGGCATCAAATTCACTATTTTGCCTCCTTGCTCCAAAATTCTAGTAATGGACAGTATGTGCAAGAAACTCTCTCCTGATCGTTTCTAATTAGAATTGGAAAACTCTGCTTTTCCAAATGTATCATATATATCAAACTTTTTCAGACACATTCATTTTAATTTTCACATCACCCTCTAGCAATTTCCACCCACCCAAACACACACCCATATCTCAATGTCTCAGTAAGGTAATGGATCCAGTGAATTAATCCTTTTAAAGCACTTTATCAAGAACTTTCTAACTTTTTTTTAATGAAAGCAAACTCTATCTGTCAACAAACTGAAAAAGATGTTTCTCCCACATGCTTTTACTTT
>NW_004443946.1:1196204-1197070 GCF_000243295.1 Trichechus manatus latirostris
ATGGGATGGGGTAGACCTGTCCCATAGGGTTTCTAAGGAGCAGCTGATGGATTGAAACTGCTGACCATTTGGTTAGCAGCCTGAGCTCTTAATCACTTTGCCACCAGGGCTCCATTAAAGACTAACAAAAAAAACAAACCCACTGCCGTCGAGTCAATTCTGACTCATAGTGACCCCATAGAACAGAGTAGAACTACCCCATAGAATTTCCAAAGGGCACCTGGTGGATTTGAACTGCCCACCTTTATGGTTAGGAAAGGTAGCTCTTAACCACTAAGCCATCAGAGTTTCCCCATTAAGATTAATTCAGTAACTAAGATATGACTCTGCTAGGACTGCATGCAACAGGAAACTGACTATCCTGACTATAGTGTTTCCACAAATCAGGTTTATTTTTCTTACGGAACCAGAAATCCAGAGGTAGGCAGACCATGCCTGGTGCAGCTGCTCAAGGAAGTCACCAAGGATCCAGGCTTCTAACTTTCTGCTCCTCCATCTGTAGCATGTGGCTTTTGTCCTCACAGTCACAAGATGACTGCTTAACCTCTAGTCATTGAGTCTTTCTTCCAGGAAGGAATAAGAAGGGAAAGAGAAAGGGCAAAGGCTAAAGATAAAAGGTATGTGCCTGCCGAGTGTCTTTCATCAGGAAAAGAATAGCTTCCTGGGACTTATATCTCACTGGCAAGAACTCTGTCACTCTATCTGTGAGAAAGCCTGGGAAATCTAGTTCTATGCTGTTCCATTATTGCCCAGAACAAAAGCTGGGTTCTGTTTGCCGGAAACATGAAGGAGAATGATACTGGGGGAGGGGGGATTTCACGCTATGAAGGTATGAAGAAGAAAAACCAGAAATGCGCTCTCTCTCT
>NW_004443946.1:1199682-1201172 GCF_000243295.1 Trichechus manatus latirostris
GTTTTTCGTTTTTAATCTTTCCAGGGGCAGATCAACAGGTCTTTCCTCCCACAGAGTGGCTGGGTGGGTTGGAACCACCAACCAATCTTTCAGTTAGCCACCAAGTGCTTAACCATTGCACCACCAGGGCTCCTTATCCAATAGGTAGAAAGTGACTTTTCCTAATTAACCTATATTCCCAAAACCTCAATCCAAACATTTCCTTCTGAACATACAGTCAACAACTGCTCTATAGCTAAGAAAAACAAATGCCTAAGGAAAAAAAAAAAACCTATTGTCATCAGGTTAATTCCAACCCATGGTGACCTTATGTGTGTCAGAGTACAACCTCCAACCTTTTGGTTAGCAGCTGAGCTCGTTAACTGTTTGCACCCATGGACTCCTAATGCCTAAAGCAGCTTAGCTTTAAATTTCCTCTTGAAATATCTAGTCATCCAGTCACTGGACTTCACCACTTCTGTCTCGGAAATGGGAGTCAGGGTGCATTGACTCCATGCAGGGTAATCTGCAGCAAAGTCAGCCCGACCTCTGTCATCAGTCACCTTAGCTTGTCATAGACAGGGAAGACCACAGAAGAGCATCGACTGTGGAAAGGAGCTGAGAAAAGCCAGCTGAAGAGAAGAAAGTAATGTCAGACCTTGGCTTCCCTTCACATGTACATGGTCACTCCTGCCACCTCCAGTATCAACAAAGAATGAAGGGGTCTATGATGATTTGTGTGCCCTTGCAGAGGTCTCACAATTGAACCTAAAAGAGAAGCATGATGAGTGGTTTAAAACCAAATTGGAGGTGAATGGAAAAATCTGATAGAACCCTTGCTTCTCTCCCAAATTTATTTCTTCTCCATATTTGTCTATTCCACGTTCTTCTGATGTTTTCCCCTCATTCTTCCCCCACTGTTCTTGCACTTCAAAGAAGTGTTGCAGAAGAGAAAAAGATCCTTGAGAAAAGGATGGTGGGAAGAAAGAAGCATGGTGACATTTTTAAGATTGAGGAGAGCTTCTTCCTATTTTCTGATTTATTTTCTCATTGCAAGAGACTGTACTTTGGGATAAATACCCCTTTACCCTAAAAATTTGAGGCTTATAGAATGTAGTGGTGAGGAGGGGTGCAGTCTTTAGTTTTAAAAAAAATAAGTGACCCCGTGTGTGTCAGAATAGGACTGTACTCCATGGGGTTTTCAGTGGTTGATTTTTTGGGGAGTAGATCACCAGGACTTTCTTCCAAGGCATCTCTGGGTAGACTTGAACCACCAACCTTTGGGTTAGCAGCCGAGCGTGTTAACCATTTGCACCACCCAGGGACTCCAGGGGTTAGTTAGGGCATCTAAAATCAGGCCTCCAGGCTAACTTCCTGGCAGGCACGTGCCTTTTTGCTCTAGATTGGCTCCCTCTCTCAGTGTTCCCATAGTTGAAACCAAGACAGGCACTTCTAAGACTGACACCAGATGAGTGTGTGTGTTTGTGGAGAGGGGGTGTTAAATGTAACCC
>NW_004443946.1:1202273-1211325 GCF_000243295.1 Trichechus manatus latirostris
GGTTTGGGCAAATGTTTAGGAATATTCAATAAAGCATCCATATAAATATTCAGTTATGGAGATAATTTGATTTAAATAGATGGTACTTTCAATAAATAAACATTGTTCAACATGAATAAACATTTTAAACAACCAGCAAGCATCAAAACCCAGCTGACGTTTCATGCAAATCTTAGGGAAACATTTTATTTAGCAATTCTTCTTATATATACCACACATTGTCGATGATGCTTTCATGATCTCTATTATCAGGAACACTCGCCTGAGAGCAGCACCTTTTCTTAAAAGAATTCATCTTCTCACAGCACTGCCATTTTATTACGATCTTTTCTTTGCAGAGCTACCATATATCACACAGCTAGTATATCATGTGGCATTGTGGTGTCCAAGCTTACAAATACCTCAGGAACCAGACTGCCTGGGTTCAGACTGTCTCCGACATTTACAATTCGGTGATGATGGACAGTTTAATCATGTTTAGCCTCAATATAGTCATTTGCAAAATGGGAAAAATAATACCCTCCTCATAGGAATGAGGATTAAACAAAATCATATGATTAAAATGTCCAGCACTCTATAAATTTAGCTGTTATCATTTTTACTTTAATATAAACTTATTAAAATTTTATATAAATTGAACTTCCTACTGGAATGATTTAAAACAGGCTTTGGGTATCCATTGTTTTTAGGCTAAAACTACTTTCCTACACTATTGGTGGAATGCAAATTGGTTCAACATCTTTGGGAGAGCAATTTGCCAATAGCTATCAAAATTTGAAATGTATATTTCCTTTGATCCAGTAAATCTACTCCTGGAAATTTATTTACCTTATAGCAAACTAGTTTGCAAATGAAATGGAATGCATAAAGATTGATATGCTAGGCATTAGTGAGCAAAAATGGATGGGAATTGGCCATTTGGAATCAGACAGTCCTCTGGTCTACTATGCCAGGATTGACAACTTGAAGAGGAATGGTGTCATTCATTGTGAAAAAGAACACTTCAAGATCTGTCCTGAAGTATAACACTGCCAGTGAAAGGATAATATCCATAAGCCTACAAGGAAGGCCAGTTAGTATGACCACTCAAATTTACAATTCAACCACTAATACCAACGACAAAGAAATTGAAGATTTTGACCAACTTCTGCAGTCTGAAATTGATCACACATGCATTCAAGATGCATGGATTATTACTGGTGATTGGAATGTGAAAGTTGGAAACAAAGAAGTGTCAGTAATTGGAAAATATGGCCTTGGTGATAGAAACGGTGCCAGAGATCACATGATAGAATTTTGCAAGACCAATGACTTAATTCATTGCAAATACCTTTTTTCAACAACATAAACAGTAGCTATACACATGGACCTCACCAGATGGAATACACAGAAATCAGATCGACTACATCTGTAGAAAGAGACGATGTGAAGCTCAATATCACCAGTCAGAGCAAGGCAAGGGGCTGACTGCAGAACAGACCATCAATTGCTCATATGCAAGTTGAAGTTGAAGTTGAAGAAAATTTAAACAAGCCCATGAGAGCCAAAGTACAACCTTGAGTATATCCCACTTGAATTTAGAGACTATCTCAAGAACAGATTTGACCATTGAACACCAAAAACCAGACGAGCTGTGGGATGACATCAAGGACATCATACATGAAGAAAACAAAAGGTCATTAAAAAGACAGGAAAGAAAGAAAAGACTAAAATGGATGTCAGAAGAGACTCTGAAACTTGCTTTTGAATGTGGAGTAGCTAACGTGAATGGAAGAAATGATGAAGTAAAAGAGCCGAACAAATTATTCCAAAGGGCAGCTCTAGAAGACCAAGTAAAGTATTATAATGAAATGTGCAAAGACCTGGAGTTAGAAAACCAAAAGGGAAGAGCACACTTGGCATTTCTTAAACTGAAAGAACTAAAGAAAAAAATTCAAGACTTGAGTTGCAATATTGAAGGATTCTATGGGCAAAATATTGAATGATGCAGGAAGCATCAAAAGAAGATGGAAGGAATACCCAGAGTCTCTGTACCAAAAAGAATTGGTCAATGTTCAACCATTTCAGGAAGTAGCATATGATATAGAATCAATTGTACCGAAGGAAGACGTCCAAGCTGCACTGAAGGCATTGCTGAAAAACAAGGCTCCAGGAATTGAATATCAACTGAGATGTTTCAACAAATAGATGCAGTGCTAGAGGTGCTCACTTTTTCATGCCAAGAAATTTGGAAGACAGCTACCTGGCCAACTAAGTGGAAGAGATCCATATTCGAGTCCATTCCAAAGAAAGGTGATCCAACAGAATGTGGAAATTATTGAACAATATCATTAATATCACACACAAGTAAAATTTTGCTGAAGGTAATTCAAAAAAGATTACGGCAGTACCTCAACAGGAAACTGCCAGAAATTCAAGCCGGATTCAGAAGAGGACGTGGAACAAAGGATATCATTGCTTATGTTAGATGAATCTCGGCTGAAATTGGAGAATGCCAGAAAGCTGTCTACCTGTGTTTTATTAACTATGCAAGGCATTCAACTGTATAGATCATAATGAATTATGGATCACATTGCAAAGAATGGGAATTCCGGAACACTTAATTATGCTCATGTTGTTGCTTTTCAAACAGAACAAGGGTATACTGAGTGGTTTAAAATCAGAACAGGTCAGGGTTGTATCCTTTCACCATAGTTATTCAATCTGTATGCTGAGCAAATACTCCAAGAAGCCAGATTATATGAAGAAGAACAGGGCATCCAGATTGGATGAAGACTCATTAACAACCTGTGTTACGCAGGTGACACAACCTTGCTTGCTGTAAGTGAAGAGGACTTGAAGCACTTACTGATGAAGATCAAAGACCATAGCCTTCAGTATGGATTACATTTCAACCTAAAGAAAACAAAAATCCTCACAACTGGACCAATAAGCAGCATCATGATAAATGGAGAAAAGATTGAAGTTGTCAAGGATTTCATTTTACTTGAATCCACAACCAACACCCATGGAAGCAGCAGTCAAGAAGTCAAATGACACATTGCATTGGACAAATCTGCTGCAAAAGACCTCTTTAAAGTGTTAAAAGTAAAGAAGTCACTTTAAGAACTAAGGTACACCTGATCCAAGCCATGGTGTTTTTAATCACCTCATACGCATGCGAAAGCTGGACAATGAATACAGAAGATTGAAGAAGAAACAATGCATTTGAGTTATGGTGTTGGAGAAGAATATTGAATATAACATGGACTGCCAGAAGAACAAACAAACTATCTTGGAAGAAGTACAGCAAAAATGCTCCTTAGAAGCAAAGATGGCAGGACTTCATCTCAAGTATTTTGGACATGTTATCAGGAGGAACCACTGCCTAGGGAAGGACATCATGCTTGGTAAAGTAGAGGGTCAGCAAAAAAGAGGAAGACCCTCAACAAGATGGATTGACACAGTGGCTGCAACAATGAGCTCAAGCATAGCAAGGATTGTGAGGATGGTGCAGGACCAGGCAGTGTTTCGTTCTGTTGTACATAGGGTCACTATAAGTTGGAACTGACTCGACAGCTCCTAACAACAACAGCTTGCAAATATATGACTGGATCTACGTCCCAGGATGTTCACAGCTGCATTTTATAATAGCAAAATAAGGGAAAGACTTAAATGTCCATCAATTAAAGGTTAAGTAAATTACCTTGATTTTCCACTTACAGGAATTCTCACAATGGAAATTTTACCTTTGAGTGTTTGACTAGTGGATTATTATTGTCTTTCTTCCCTGTTAGGAGAGAACACTTGTTCCTCCTTTTAAAATTTCCTTGTGCATGGAGGGAGCTTGGGTAGCTATACACTGCTGACCTCTCTCTGACCCTTTATACACTCAACCCAGGGAGGGTAGAGTGGTTCCTCTGATTGGTAAATTTGATAAGAACAACTGATCATGCTTTCCTCAGCAACTCCCTTTTAGTCTTGGGAGAGAGCAGTCCACAGAGAGGAGGAACCTCTTCTGCTCCTCCATCATTTCTTACCCAGGCAGTCCCCTAAATGGGGAAGCCTATTCCCGATCAGCCCTGCTTGTGACTGGGTAGTACAGCTGCCCAACTCTGGATGTTGGCATTAGGAATTCCATGTGGTTCACACACTATCTTTTGACTTAACCTTTAGCAACAGTAGAGGTGAATATGGCCTCCATCAGTCAACTTTTTCTCTTATATTTCAATTTTATTGGAACTCGTGCAAGGAAAAGGGATGCTTTTAAGGACCTAGTGAAGGCCATAACATGCCCCACAAATGTAAGCTCCATGAAGACAGGAATTATATCTGTCTTGCTCACCACTGTATCCCTAGAACAGAGCCTAAACCCAAAACAATGAATGAATTAATGAGGGAAGGAATGCATCATTCAAATAGTTTTATTTAAAAGTGCTTGATGTATCTGTGTGTGATGATATAAATATTCCGTCCTTTAGAGAGAAAACTAGGTGTATATACCTATTGGCACTGTCTGGATTTTTTTAACCATGTTTATGTGTTATTTGGTTTGAGGACTTAGGGTAGAAACTATACACAAATGGTTATCAGGAGGTATAATTTTGAACCTTTTTTATTTTCTTCTTTATACCTTTCTGTATTAAAACAAAAAAGTTTAACATAAAACCTTCCTAGAGGTTTTACGGGACATCTAGTTAATTGGCCTAATAAGGTGTTTAGTGCTTCTATTCTATCTCCTAGTTCACTGCATAATGCCTGGAGTCTTAAAAGCTTAAAAGCAGCCATCCAAGGCACAATGATTGGTCTCTAATCACCTGGAACAACAGAGGAAGAAGGAGAGTCAGAAATAGAAGGAGAAAAATGGATGTGTGGCTAATTGCCTCCATGAACAATAGCTCCTTTGCCATGAGACCAGAACTGTGTGGTGCTCAGCTACCATTACTGAACATTTTAATCAAAGATTCTATAGAAGAATCTTGATCAGGCAGGTGGGGGAGAAGTAGAACAGAATTTCAACTTTTCATGGAATCCAGAATTTCTAGAGCCATGGAGGCTGGATGAACCCATGAAACTATTGCCCTGAGATAATCTTTAAATCTCAAAGCAAAAATATCTCCTGAAGTCTTCTTAAAACCAAAAAACAGTTTAGCTTATCTAGTAAAGAATGCCTGCCCTGCGCATTATGCACTTTTAAGATCTACCTATATGGGATCAAATTGACAACATCGGCTTGGAGGGATAGATAGGAACCTCAGGGTGCAGTGAGTTTATGTTAATGGAGGAGGAACAACTCAGAAAAGGAGGATGAGAATGATTGTACAACTCAAAGAATGTAATCAATGCTGTGTATATTCTCAACAACACCTAAAAATTTAAAAAGTAATTTTTTTAAAAAAGAACCTCATTAGAAAAAAAAAGGAAGGAGGAATAAAGAAATGAAAGAGAAACCGCTTAGCAAATCTTTTTGTAGAATGGCTAATCAATCCTCTACAAGTCAGGGTTCTTGGTTTAAAAAAAAATAAAGGAAACGAACTCTGGCAACATTAAACAGAAAAGGAAATCTGTAGGGTAACAAGTGGCTAACAAAGCTGATGGGAAGGCTGAGGAACAAGCTAAAAACTAGGTAGGATCCAAAGTTGCCCAGAGCACCCCCATATGATGCCACAGGAAGTTAGAATAATGACCACTCCACCTAGGGTGCTGCCACAGAAGGGCCACCACCACTGGACACTCTCACCAAGCCATTGGATCCTCAATTCTGCTGCCACACTGAGTCATCTCTGACTCTCCTGTGTCTTCACCTCACAACCTCAATGTTCAAAGTTCAGGCAGGAGCACCCAGTTAGCCAAGATGAGGCCAAGATGGGGTCACTTGCCTGAGTGGACCAGAGTTATCTCACCCACTCTAGCAGGAGATTGGACAGATAGTTTGGGTACAGATGCAGGTGGGTAGATAGGTTTGGAGAGGGAGATGAAGCCATTCCTGATTGATTCCTTCATTTTCTCAATGAATTATGAAGAAGGAGGAGAGAGAAGAGGGACTGCAGTGTTAGCAATAAGAGAAGGCAGGAAATAGCACTTTTGGTGAGTGGTTCCAGTTATCTATTGCTGCATAACAAGCCACCATAAAACAGTGACTTACAAGAATAACAGTCATTTATTTTGCTCACGAATCTGGGGGTTAAGTGTGTCCAGCTCAGCAGTGCTCAGAGTATCTCATAAGATTGTAGTCAGATGGTAGATGGGATTGGGGTCATCTCAAAGCCTTGTTCACACGTTACTGAGCTATGAAGATAAGAGCTGGGGCTCCTCAGTCATAGCACTCTCCCAAGCTTTCTCTCTATCTAAATACGCACACACACACATATAGTTACATGAGGAGCCCTGGTGGCACAACAGTTAAGCCCTCAGCTGTTAACTGAAAGATTGGCAATTTGAACCCATTCAGCACCTCCATGGGAGAAAGACCTGGTGATCTGCTCTCACAAAGATTACAGCCTAGAAAACCCCATGGGGAAGTTCTACTCTGTCACATGGAGTTGCTATGAGTTCAAATCAACTCAACGGTACCTACTAACAACAGAGAGAGAGAAACTGTAGTCGTCTGTCCACGTGATCTCTTTTCCAAATGGCAGCATGAAGCTTCCAGGTGTCCCAAGAGAAACGGGCAGATCTTCAAAGTCTTTTCTAACCTAACCTCGGAAGTTAACCAGTATCTCTTCTGCTGTGTTCCACTCACAGAGGCAGTCACAAAGAACCACCCAGTTTCAAGGGGAGAGATGTAGACTTTATGTCTTAATAGGAGTGTCAAAGAATTTGCAGCAGTATTTTCAGAGGTGAGGTCCAGATGGTGGAGTAGCCAGGTGCTTCCTGTGGTCCCTCTTACAACAAAGACCCAAAAAAACAAGTGAATCGATTATATGTGACAATCTAGGAGCCCTGAACATCAAAGACAAACTGGGGAGTCAGACTGAGCAGGAGGGAGAGGAAGAGACAGTTCAGAAGCAGCAAGGATTTGTCAGACCTGACCTGTCTGGCACCCTGCAGGCTGCATTGGCCAGTGAGTGCAGGTGAGGCAAGTAGTAGTTCTCAGGATGCAGTTTCCACACCAGGAGAAACGGAGCAGTGGAGAGTCTGCGCAAACCTACAGAACCAGGGGGAAAGCTGCACTGAATCTGCAAAAGTTAAGCACAGGCGTCTAACCTACCAAGTGGAATCAAAGAAACCCTTCCCCCCATGGGAAGTACCTCTTTCTGATTTACCTGCCCCCTCCTCTCTCTGCTCCAGTCCCAGTCTGACTTCAGTGATTGCTGCACCCCCTCAGCTGGAAGTGGGACCTGTTGAGTGCCCTGAGCTATTCTCCTGGCTTTAGAGAAGGGACAAATTAACAAACAGGAAAAAATAATCTGTCAGCTCCCCTAAGCCAGGAACTCAGGGCAGGCACAGCCCCTTTGCCTAGGCATAGGCATAATGGGTCCACAGACTTTGAATACCTTTCACCCCTGCCTAGGACAGTGTAGGCCCATTTCAACAGCATAGGCCATTAGCACAGTACAACAGGGTATATATCTGAAGCCTATTTTCAACTGCAAAGCTAAGGGGGAGTGGCATATTCATGATATTTGACATCACCCTGTCCATTAAGCAGGGTCCTCGTCTACCCACATCAGGGACCTGAGGACTAGTGGCTCCACCCACTCCACCTAACCACCTTCCACAGGGTTCTGAGAACAAGTGGTGCCTCCCAGTCCTTACAGCCAACAGCACTGGGTACCCAAAGTCCAGCTACAAAACTCACCCACCCACACGCTCTAGGGAACAAGGACACACCCAGCTCTCAGGGGCAGCCATCAGCCCCTTGCCTTGTTCAGCACATAACCTCCTACTGCAGACAGATAACTGTGCCTACTCCAATCACCCCTACATAGCCCTACCTGTCTAGGGCTTTAGGCGAGAGTCTACACCACACACTCGGTGACCGACTACCTGGACACCTGAGCTGAATCAACACAAGAAAAGTAAACAGACTCCTGGGCTCACATACCTATTAACAGCTCTAATCACCTGGTGACAGGATGTGAGAGCTTCAAAGATGTCAATAATCAAAGTAGCTCATATGACCAGCCTATTTGGGCACATCAGAACAAAACAAGAAGCTAGGACACAGTAAGCAAACATAAAATAAATAAATATAATAACTTACTGATGGCTCGGCAACAACAGTCAATATCAAATCATATAAAGAGGCAGATCATGATGGCTTCAGGAAACTCCCAAAACAAAGAATCAAGAAAAGTCCTAGAGGAAGATAAATTTTTGGAATTATCAGAGGTAGGACTCAAAAGATTAATACACAGAGCTCTTCAAGAGATCACGAAGGAGATCAAGCAAGACACAGAACAAGCCAAGGAACACACAGACAAAGCAACAGAGGAACTTAAGAAGATGATACAAGAGCATAATGACAAATTTAACAGGCTGCAAGAATCCATAGAGAGACGGCAAACAGAAATCCGAAAGATAAAAAATAAAATTTCAGAATTAGACAACTAAATAGAAAGTCATAGGAGCAGAATTGAGGCAATGGAAATCAGAATTAGTCAGATTGAAGATAAAGCATTTGACACCAATTTATTTGGGGGAAAATCAGATAAAATAACTTATAAAAATGAAGAAACACTAAGAATTACGTGGGACACTATCAATAGGAATAACCTATGAGTGATTGGAGTACCCGAGCAGGGGGTATAACAGAAAATACAGAGAGAATTGTTGACAATTTGTTGGCAGAAAACTTCCCTGATATCATGAAAGATGAGAATATATTTATCCAAGAAGTTCATCAAACCTCACACACGGTGGTTCCCAAAAGAAAGTAACCAAGACATATTATAATCAAACTTGCCAAAACCAAAGATAAAGAGAGAATTTAAAGAGTGGCTAGGGATAAACAAAAAGTAATCTACAAAGGAAAGTCAATAAGACTAAGTTTGGACTACTCAGCAGAAACCATGCAGGCAAGAAGGCAATGGGATGACATATATAAACACTTCAAGAAAAAAAAAATTGC
>NW_004443946.1:1219695-1221397 GCF_000243295.1 Trichechus manatus latirostris
TTCTTTTCCTTTATTTTATTTATGTGGTGGATTATGTTGATTGATTTTCTAATGTTGAACCATCCTTGCATACCTGGTATGAATCCTACCTGGTCGTGATGTATTATTGTTTTATATGACGCTGAATTTTACTGGCTAGAATTTTGTTGAGAATTTTTGTATCTATATTCATCAGAGATATTGGTCTGTAATTTTCTTTTTTTGTGGTGTCTTTGCCTGGTTTTGATATCAGGGTTATACTGGCTTCATAGAACAAATTTGGGAAGTGTCCTTTCCATTTATATGTTTTGAAATAATTTGAGTAGTACTGGTGTAAGCTCTTCTCTGAATGTTTGGTAGAATTCTCCAGTGAAGCCATTTGAGCCAGGGCTTTTTTTGGTTGGGAGTTTTTTTTATTACCTTTTCAATATCTTCTCTTGTTATGGGTCTGTTCAGATTTTCAACATAAATTTGTGATAGTTTGGGCAGGTAGTGTGTTTCTAGAAATTTGTCCATTTCCTCTAGATTTTCAAATTTGTTGGTGTATAGTTTTTCATAATACTCTGTTATGATCCTTTTTATTTCTGTTGGATCTGTTGTAATGTCCCCTGTTTAATTTCTTATTTGTGTTATTTGCGTCCTCTCCTGTTTTTCTTTTGTCAGTCTGGCTATTGGTTTGTCGATTTTGTTGATCCTTTCGAAGAACCAACTTTTGGTTTTGTTGATTCTTTCTAGTGTTTTACTATTCTCTATTTCATTTATTTCTGCTCTTATCTTTATTATTTCCTTTCTTCTGGTGACTGTAGGCTTCTTTTGTTGTTCTCATTCTATTTGTTCTAATTATGTAGCTAATGTTTTGATTCTGTCCCTTTCTTCTTTTTTGATGTGTACATCTATTGCTATAAATTGACCTCTGATCATGGCCTTTGCTGTATCCCAAAGGTTGTGGTATGATGTGTTTCCATTCTTATTTGATTCTAGGAATTTTTTGATTCTATCTTTGATTTCTTCTATTCCCCAGTAGTCTTAAACAGGGTGTAATTTAGTTTCCATGTAATTAATTTTTTTCTCTGCTCTTCCTGTTGTTAATTTATACTTTGATGGCTTTGTGGTCAGAGAAGATACTTTGTATTACCTCATTGTTTTGAATTTTGTTGAGAGTTGCTTTGTGGCCTAAGATGCGGTCTATTTTGGAGAATGTTCCATGTGCATTGGAAAAGAATGTGTACTCTGCAGCTGTTGGGTGGAGTGTTCTATATATGTCTATGAGTTCAAGTTGGCTGATTGTGGCTTTTAGATCTTCTGTATCTGTGTTGAGTTTCTTTCTAGATGTTCTGTCCTTTACCAAGAGTGGTGTGTTGAAGTCTCCTGCTATTATAGTGGAACCATAGATTTCTCTTTTCAGTGCTGTTAAAGTTTGTTTTATGTATTTTGGAGCCCTGTCCTTGGGTGTGTAGATATTTATTTTGGTTATGTCTTTTTTCTAGATCATCCCTTTAATCATGATGTAGTGTGCTTCCTTGTCTTTTATGGTGGATTTTGTCTTAAAGTCAATTTTATCTGAGATTAGTATTGCCACTCCTGCTCTTTTTTGGTGGCTGTTTGCTTGATATATTTTTTTCCATCCTTTGATTTTTAATAAATTTATGTCTTTGTTTCTAAGGTGTGTCTCTTGTAGACAGCATATTGATGGATCTTGTTTTTTTATCAATTTGTCACTCTC
>NW_004443946.1:1221661-1292482 GCF_000243295.1 Trichechus manatus latirostris
ACCTTGCCTTCTTCTCCATTAGAATGTTCTATACCTACACCGTTTATTCCCTCTTTTATTGTTCTGATGTTGTTGTCATTTGCAGATTAACCTCTCTGGTTCCCTAGTGTAAATCTTTTGGTTTTGAATAGTCCTTGAGAGTTCCTTTCCTAGGTAGGTATCTGGCTGGTGCAACCTTGTGTCCTAGATTCAGGCTGTCATCTAATGTTGTTTGTTCTCAAACCAAAGAAATCCCTTTAATAATTCTTGTAAATTTCATTTGTTTTTTACATATTCCTTTAATTTCTGTTTATCTGGAACGGTCCTAATTTCACTATCATTTGAATGAGAGTTTTGCAGGATATATTATTCTTGGGTGGCAATTTTTTTTCTTTCAAGGTTTTCTATATGGCATCCCATTGCATTCTTGCCTGCATGGTTTCTGCCAAGTAATCACAGCTTAGTCTCATTGTTTCTCCTCTGTATGTGACTTTTCATTTTTCTCGAGCTGCTCTCAGGATTCTTTTTTTGTCTTTGGTTTTAGTGAGTCTGATTATGATATGCCTTGGTGATTTTCTTTTGAGGTCTATCCTATATGGGGTTCATTGAGCTTCTTGGATGATCAGCTTTTCATCTTTCATGATATTGGGGAAGTTTTCTGTCAGCATTTCTTCAATGATTCTGTCTGTATTTTCTGTTTTCTCCCCCTGTTCTGGAACTCTGATCACTCACAGATTTTTGCTTTTGATTGTATCCTACATAATTCTCAGGGTTTCTTCTTTTTTTTGGTTGCTTTTTTTTCTGATTTTTCCTCAAGTTGTATCCAAGTGTTTGTCTTCAATTTTGCTAATTCTGTATTCCATGGTTTCAAACCTGTTCCTCAGCCCTCTATGATACCGCGCATTTCTGAAATCTTGTTTATCTTTTGTATTTCTAATTGTTGTTTTTGTATAATTTCTAGTTGTGAATTTATTTAGGCATTTTGTTACTGTATTATTTTCCTGAATTGTTCCCTTTTTATCTGTATTTTCCATGAATCTATCTGCCTTTTCCATGAATTTGTCTATTTTTTCCTCATTTTTGTCTGCTTTTTGCTCCAACTCTTGGATAGCTCTGAATATTAGAGATTTGTATTCCCTATCAAGTGATTCCAGTGCCTTTTCTTCTACTGGAAAGTCATCTGGTGTTTTATTTTGGATGCCTACTGGAACCCTTCTGTCCTTTTTTTTATGTTTTGATATTGTCTGCTGTCTTTGGGACATTCAGTAGTTATTTTCTTCATTTATCGATGGTAGATTAGTTTGTTTCATCCTGCTTTTTTGTTTTATTTGGTTATGTCTGAGCAGGTGGGCTGTGTGTTCTTTGTTGTTTGCTGATCTGTGGCCACGATATTTTTCACCTCCTTGTTCACTGCTCAGCTATGGTGTAGCAGGGCAGGTCCAACTGAAGGGGAAGGGCTGGGATGGGTTGTTTGTGGCACGTACTTGGGACAACAAGATGAGCCAGTGGTCAGTGCAAGGCAGGTTCCAGTAGGTTGTGCCTGTGCTGCTCAGGAGTGCCATGTTCAGCACACAGCGCAGATAAGCAGGATGTAGAGGGAGGGGGAGATTGTGATGCATGGAGCTGGGTTGGGTATGGAAAAGAGAAGAGAGAAGCAAAAAAATGTTGAGGGAGCTTTCTGTTGGAGTGGAGAGACAAAAAAATGGAGAAAAACAAAAAGAAGAAGTAAAGTAATTAAAAATAAAAAAATTTTAAAAATAAAAAAATACCCCCAGGGATCTTACTGGCGCAGCAGCACAGACCAAGGAGCAGCTCTCACGCTGCACAGTATAGCTGGCTATAAGGGGTGGGGATGATACACAGTGGCAGGTACTCAGGAGACAGTAAAAGAAAGTAAGTAGAAAGAGATGAGAAACTGAAAAATAAAAGGAAAATAGAAAGAGAAAACAAACAAAAAGAAAAAAAAAGCCCCCAGGGATCCCACCAGCTTGGTTGCATGGACTGGGGAAATGGACCAGGGAAGCAGTTTCTCAGCTGACAGCATACGGAGTCAGGTGTTTGAGAGAAAGGAGGGGGAAGAGGTGAGAGGCAGAGAAGAAACCCAAAGAGGCCAAAAAAAGCAATACCAGCAACAAAGAAATGACACGGAAGAAGCCAGCCAGTGTGGGTAGGGCGAATTCACGTGGCTCAGAACCGCTGCCTCCCGTGCCGCGGTCGTGGCCCGCTGGGGAGCAGCGGATCGGCTCTCTGGGAAGCTAGGAATCCATCGACCAGAAAGAAGCAAATTGGCCCTCCTGGAAGCTGGGAATCTGCCCAGCAGGAAGGAGCAAATTGGCCTGCTGGGAAGCCAGGAATCCACTTGCCAGGTAGCAGTGGACTGTCCAGTCAGGAATCGGCAAAGTCCAAGCAGGGGGAGGCAGAGTAGGGGGCAGGAAATTGTGTCTCCCTTGTTACCAGGTGCTCTGTCTCCTGCTGGGAGCTCTGTGAATCTGCTTTCCCATACTCCCTGTCCACTGATCTCAGGCAGGAGTCCAAGATGGTAATCCGTGCTGCATTAGCTGATAGGGGACCTCCACTCGTAACTCTCCTCACTCTCTGTTCTCTGTCAGTTTCTTACACCATTCAGTGCTTGGTTGGGTTCTTTATCTCTTCATTTGACACATAGGGTTCCAGGATTGACATTTATCTCTGTTTTACTTAGTTGTTGGGTCTTTGCTGTGGAGGGACAGCATGGTGCTTCTGTCTATAGTGCCATGTTCCCAGAATTCTGTTACAACCACTTTGGAAATTGATTTGGTGTTTCCTTAAAAACTAGAAGTAGAAGTACCATATGATCCAGCAATCCTACTCCTTGGAATATATCCTAGAGAAATAAGAGACATTACATGAATAGATATATGCACACCCATGTTCATTGCAGCACTGTTCAAAATAGCAAAGAGATGGAAACAACCTAGGTGCCCATCAACAGACGAATGGATAGAATACTGATAGAATGAATAGAATACTACGCAACGATAAAGAACAATGGTGAATCTGCAAAACATCTCACTACATGGATGAATCTGGAAGGCATTAGGCTGAGTGAAATTAGTCAGTCACAAAATGACAAATATTATACGAGACGCCTATTATAAGAGCTCAAGAAATGGTTTAAACACAGAAGAAACATTATTTGATGGTTACGAGGGTGGAGAGGGCAGGAGAGGGGAATTCACTAACTAGATAGTAGACAAGAATTATCTTAGGTGAAGGGAAGGACAACACACAATACAGGGGAAGTCAGCACAATTGGACTAAACCAAAAGCTAAGAAGTTTCCTGAACACAACCAAACACTTTGAGGGACAGAGTAGCAGGGGCAGGGATCTGGGGACCATGGTTTCAGGGGACATCTAGGTAAACTGGCATAACAAAGCTTATTAAGAAAATGTTCTGCATCATACTTTGGTGAGTGACATCTGGGGTCTTAAAAGCTTGCAAGCAGCCGTCTAAGATGCATCAGTTGGTCCCAACCACCTGGAGCAAAGGAGAATGAAGAACACCAAAGACACAAGGAAAATATTAGCCAAGAGACAAAAGGGCCACATAAACCAGAGATTCCATCAGCCTGAGACCAGAAGAACTAGATGGTACCTGGCTGCTACCAATGACTGCCCTGACAGGGAACACAACAGGAAGTCCCTGACAGAGCAGGAGAGAAGTGTGCTGCAGAACTCAAATTCACCTAAAAAGACCAGACTTACTGGTCTGACTGAGACTAGAGGAACCCCCAAAGACATGGCCCCAGACTTTCTGTTAACCCAGAACTAAAACCATTCCCGAAGCCAACTCTTCAGACAAAGATTAAACTGGACTGTAAAACATAAAATAATACTCTGGAAGAGTGTGCTTCTTAGTTGAAGTAGATACATGAGATTAAATGGGCAGCTCCTGTCTGAAGGCAGGATGAGAAGACAGAAAGAGATAGGAGCTGGTTGAATGGATACAGGAAACTCGAGGTGGAAAAAGGGAGTGTGCTGTCACATTACAGGGATTTCAACTAGGGCCACATAACAATATATATGTATAAATTTTTGTACAGGAAATTGACTTTAGCTGTAAACTTTCACCTAAAGCACAACTAAAAAAAAAAGAAAAGAATTTGCAGCTGTATTTTCAAACCACCACACTTCAGTGGTAGAATTCTTGCCTATCATGTGGGAGACCTTAGTTCAATTCCCAGCCACAGCACCTCATGCACAGCAACCACCCATTCATCAGCGGAGGTTTTTGCATTGCTATGATGCTGAACGGAGCTTTTCAGTGGAGCTTCCAGACTAAGATGTACTAGGAAGAAAGGACTGGCGATTTACTTTCAAAAATCAGCCAGTGAAAACCCTACACATCACAACAGTCTGATCCACAACAAATCATGGGGATGGCACAGGAGTAGGCAGCATTTCGTTCAGTTGTGCATAGTGTCCGCATGAGTCCAGGGCCAATTCAATGACAGCTAACAACGAAAAATGGGGGAGAAAAAAGAATACTAGGGAAATATAATAAAATTGGAGGCCACACTGAGTGCTCATTTGAAAGTCATGGATTAGAGACCAGTGACATAGTTGTATGTTTTTTTCCAATGACTTTTGACTGCTTAGGTAGAGATCCAAGAGGGAGGATAATTGGGTTTAACATGGATTTTGCCCAGCCCTGTAAGCGCTAAAGGACCCCTGGTGGTGCAGTGGTTAAGTGCTCGACTGCTAACAAAAGGTCAGTGGTTCAAATTCACCAGCCACTCTGTGGGAGAAAGTCTGCTTCCATAAAGATTACAGCCTTGGAAACCCTCTGGGGCAGTTCTACTCTGTTCTATAGGGTCACTATGAGCGGAATTGACTTGACAGCAATGAGTTTGGTATGGGCTTGAGTGTAAGCGCTATGAGGATATAATCACTGTGAAGGAAGGGCCAGGCCTGTCTGGTTTAGGGTTGGATCTCACAGATCAGAACTGGGCCAAGTGCAAAGGGGCCTCTCCATACATCCTGTTGTGGTGGAACCCTGGCTGTTTTTCACACCTTTTGCTCAAGCTGTTCTTTCCAATCAGGATGCTTCCTTGCCTCTCCTGTCACCAACTTCACTGTTGACTTTGGGTAGGTCACTTAACTGCTTGGAGCTTTCATTTTCTCACCTATAAAATGAAAATTAGATGATCTCTTAGGTCTCTTTCAGGTATAAAAATCATATCTGGCTATCTTATCCCACTCATTTGATGGCTTCCAACAAGGACGCCAAAATATATCAGCTTAGATGAAGGCACTAGCACAGGTGCCCTCAGGTTTTCACCTTATAACTGACCCGCTTAAGATGCGGCCTCTGGAAACCCATTGAATCTAAGAGCAGAGCCTCCTACACTCAATAAATCCTTGTTGAATTTCAGCATGAGGCTACAGACAGAGAAGTATTGATGCTGGAGCCATAAAGTACCTAAAAAAAGGGTAGATCTGGCCCATTCTTTGCCCTCTCATGTGTTCACATCCTTCCTTAGCTATCTCCCGGCCCTGCCAGATAAATATATCTCTTTTTATCTTTCCCCGTAGTCAGTCTCTTTCTTTCCTGAATCATTTCTGTTGCTTTTCTCTGAACCCTCCTCACTCTGTCTCTGCCTTGCCATACTTAATGTCAGGGCCATCCACAGAGCAGGAGGCAGAAGGACCATGGAGGCAATAGGGGGGTGTAGCTATAGAGGGCAACAACACTTAGTAAGGCAGCAGTATTTACTGAGCATTCACTGTGCCCTGAAGATTGCAACAGATCCTGGAGTTAGCTCCCCAGAGCTGGCAACTGCCTATGAGGTGAATTTGAGAGCCTGAAGCAAGGTCTCCTGCTCAAAAATGGCTAGCCTGGGTTCAAATCCCAGCTCCATCACTAATTAATGTGTGTGTGTTCTCAAACAAGGTATTCCTTAATTAAGACGAATCCTGCAATTCTTCAGTTTCCTCTTCTATAAACTGGGGAAAATAGAATATATGACTCCATAGGGTTGTTGTGAGGATTAAATGGCACAATACATATGAAGTGCTTCAAACAGTGCCTAAAAAAAAAAAGTTGCCGTTGAGTCAATTCTGACTCATGGCAATCCCTTGTGTGTTGGAGTAGAACTGAGCTCCACATGGTTCTTAATGACTGCCGAGGTGCCTCTGGATGGACTCCAACCACCAACTTTTCAATTAGCAGCCAAGCACTTAGCTGTCTGCACCACACAGAGACTCTGAATAGTGCCTAGTACACAGTAAGTGCTCAATAAATATGAGCTACTACTATTAGGGAGCCCTTGTGGCACAGTGGTCAAGCACTCAGCTGCTAACCGAAAGGTCAACGATTTGAACCCACCAGTCGCTCCACAGGAGAAAGATGCACCAGTCTGCTTCCATAAAGATTTGCAGCCTTGGAAACCCTATAGGGCAGTTCTACTCTGTCCTATACAGTCACTATGAGTTGAAACTGATTCAAAGGCAATGGGTTTGGGTTAGGGTATTACTATTATCTTCTACGATGCTTGAAATTCTATCATTAATAGCTAATTCCTTGGGATTAACGCACAGAGTCCTGCCTTG
Source organism: Trichechus manatus latirostris (assembly GCF_000243295.1). Taxonomy (NCBI): domain Eukaryota; kingdom Metazoa; phylum Chordata; class Mammalia; order Sirenia; family Trichechidae; genus Trichechus; species Trichechus manatus. The sequence continues at coordinate 1,228,233 of NW_004443946.1, forward strand.
CTGCTACTCCTGTTCTCTCATATTCCCCAGGTTAAGTCCATTTGGACTCCTGCCTTATTCTATGATGAGATTCCTACCTTAGGCTCCTGTAACTGTGTCCCTCCATTGATAATCTGCCCAGTATCCAATCCTTCATTAACTAATTCCTTGCCTTATTGTCTCTTGCTTATGACTAAATTCTAGCTCCTGAAACCTAGACCCAGGGATGGAGTTCTGCCAGGTGTGTAATAGCTATTCAGTAAATATTAGTTGGCTGACTGACTAGCTACCTTCTGCAGGTCTCCTTGATGCTGACCTAGGAGAGTGCCCCATGTGCTTCGTTCTCTGCTCTCTCCACCTGCACACAGTGGCTGTTCTCTCATTGCCCACACCTGAGCCCTCCAGGCTTCCTGCTACCCTCCATGAGAGATAAGTCTAAAACCTTAGCCAAACCACCACCCTTTTCCTTCTCCTCAGCTGATTAAACTAGATTATTAAATTACTAGGGGCTCTTCTCTAGAAAACATATTTCATGTCTAAAACTCCACCTCTCCAGGGTCAGACAACAAGGATCCACTGGATACACTTATCAACATGTGCCCAGCTTCCTCCACCTTCTACACCTTCCTCTGCAGCTCTCTGTGGAGTGCTCCAGTGGGAGCCCCCAATCCCTTCCTCATGCCCAGAATCCCAAGCCAAATCTCCCAGAACTCCTGCCCAGGTCCAGGGCTCCAGGCGCTGGCTTGTACAGGATGGGAGTAAGGACTGTAACAGAGGATATCATGCTGTCTATCGCAAAGCGTTCAGGATAAGAGGGGAGTATAAAAGAAGGCTGGAAAAGTAGGATGGTGCCAGATCTAGGAGGGCCTCAAAAAGAGGCAGGTAAGTTTGAACTGGAGAGAGAGAGATGAGAATGGTGGTTGATGAGAATGGTGCTTCAGGAGGGGGATCCCAGCTCAGGTACACTTATGTTGGGATGGGAAGAGCCTGGAGGTGAGATTAACAGCAAGGGTTGCACAGACCACTTTGAAAGTCAGAAGAAATGTAGACCTTTTGCCCAGAAAAAAAATGCATATACTGGATAATCTGTATAATATTTCAGGGAGTTTACAGACCCTTTGAAGACCTTTCATAGGACTCTCCATAGGGACTTTCTGGAGAGTCTCTAAACCCCAGGTTAAAAATTCCTGGAGTAGAATCTTACAACCAATCAGCATCTGACATATAGTAGTATTGAACCAAATAACCTACCTGACCTGAGTAAGAATGGTACCAATGGGTAGACAATTGGGAGTGAATTCCAGGCTATTTTAAAAGCTATGGGCTTATTGACTTCTTTGGTTTGGGAAATGAAGAAAAGGGAAGTGTCTTTCTCTAGAGAAAGAGAACAGTAAGATATGTAGTGAGAGAAAAGGAGAGAGAGGGAGAGATTTATTTTAAGGAATTGTTTCCTGCAATTGTGAGGGATGGAAAATCCAAAATCTCCAACAGGCTGGAGATTTCTGTGTCTTGTGTCCCAAAATCCAGAGGGTTAGGCCATGAGAAGTGGAAAGAGTGAAGGTGTCTGGCAAGATGTCTATTTATACTCTGGAGGCAGAATACTCCCTACGGAAAACTCCCTTTTTGCTCTTATGGCCTTCAACTGATTGTATGAGGCTTATCCACATTACAGAGGATAATCTGCTTTACTTAAGGCCAACTGATTTAATCACATGTAACTACTTCATGATAGCATCTAGACTAGTGTTTGACCAATCAACTGGGCACCATAGCCTAGCCACGTTGATACATATAATTAACCATCACAAGAAGTTTGAACATTTCTAATGCAGGATACCAGATGCATGATGGTACATCCAACTGAGAGACGGTGCCAGTTTTTTTCTGATTTATTTTTTCCATTGCTGGTGGGGAGGGATGTGAAGATTGACTCGTTTCATTCAACAAGTTTTAATAAAGTACCTAGGATGTGCTTGGCATTGGGACACCTAGAAGTAAAAACAGATCCCTACCCTCAAGGAGCTTATAGTGCAGTGAGAAAACAATGACAACACAGTGGTTGCTAAGGTGCAGGGGAGATTTGCACAAAGAGAGGGGAACACTGAGTAGGGCACAATCTGCCTGAGGAAATTGCAAAGGAGGTACTTGAGCTGAAACTTGAAAAAGCTTAGCATTTTGCCTGATATAATGAGGAGGGTTACAGAGCCCTACTGCTTGAACGGGAGGAACTATACATTAAGCTTTCCCCAGGCTCAGTAGTCCACATTTCCTCTTTATGTTCTTGAGCAAGTGCTGCTTAATGGAGATGGAGAGAAAGGAGTCAGATTAAATATAGGAAAGATCACACTGACAACTGAGGGGAGGATGGAAAGGGGGAAAAGATTTGAGGTAGTAAGACAAAAAGACCAAAAGACCGTAAGGAAGTTGTATTTATGAGCTTAAATTCCAAGCTCTTTCCCCCATTGATAAGATAGAGGAAAACAACAAGGGGTGAAAATTTGGAATACACAGCGAGGCAGGCTCCAATTAGATCCTACTCTGGGGAAATAGAAAAATCACCCTGCAAGGAGCTCAAGGAGCTCAAGGAGCCTGAGTGTTTGAATTAGGTTTTTAACAGCAATGGAGCCAGAGAATCTTTTCCTGTCTGCAATTGTGTTGGCTTCTGTGATCTCTAAACATGTTGAACGAGGAATTTTCCCCAAAGTAGAAAGTCTTCTGTGGCTGGTTTTTGGGATCCTTGGAGGCTGTGCTTCAACAGGTAGGTGGCTGCTCAATAGAGAGTTCTGGAGCTTTCAGCGGGCCTGACATTCACATGTGAGGCAGGTCACACAGTTTTGGAAGTTCTTCTTCTAAAGGAGAAAGGAAGGAGGGTCTGAACTTAGAGAGGAGAGGAAACAGATATGAAGGCGACAAATATCAGAGGTGTTTAGAAAATAGAATAGACAGAACTATGATTAATTGAAAATGTAGAAGCAAAGTAAAAGAAGGAATTTAGAATGAAGCCCAGATTTCTAATCCAGGGAACTTCGGCTTTGAAGGTGTCCTTCATTGAAATAAAAAGTGGTAGGAATTCCAGGAAGGTGAGGTAGGGATGGAAATGGTTGGAAGAAGAGATAAAAAAACAAATCAAACCCGTTACTGTCGAGTCGATTCCCACTCATAGTGACCCTATAGGAGACCATGAAAGAGTTATTTTTAGTGTACTTTTGGAATATACAAACCAGCAATATATTGAATGGAGTCCCTGAGTGGTACAAACGTTAAGCACTTAGGTACTAACCAAAGACTGGTGGTTTGAATCCACCCAGAGGTGCCTTGGAAGAAATGCTTGGTGATCTACTTCCAAAAGATCACAGCCATTGAAAACCCTACGGAGCACAGTTCTACTCTGAAACGCATGGGGTAGTCATGAGTTGAAATCAACTCGATAACAACTGGTTTGGTTTATTGGTTTAATATGTTTAATATATAAGCCTAGAGTTCAGGAGAGTAGTCTAGGCTGGACACAGAGATTTTGGAATTAACCTCACATAAGTGGTGACTGAAGTTATAAATAAAACTGCCCCCAAAAAAAGGTATAGAATAAGAATAAAAGTAGGCTAAGAAGAGGACCCTGCAGAAAACCAATATTTAAAGACTAAACAAAGGAGACTGAGAAGGAACAACAAGACAGATTAACCAAAAGAGAATAGTGTCAAGGAAATTGAGGGAAGAAATTCAAGAATGGAGTAGTCAAAAAGGTCAAATGTCCCATAAAGGTCAAATAAAATGTCAACTGAAACGTGTCTATTGGATTTAACAACTAGGAAGTCATTGGTAACCTTTTCAAGATGGGGGCAGAAAATAGGTTACTGAGGGTAGAAGAGTAAATGGAAGGTGAGGAAGTGTATACAGCCCTTTCATGAAGCTTGAAGGGAGGGAGAGAGCTGAAGGTGAGAAGAGAATAATTAGAAAAGAGACTGGGTCATAAGCAGATGTTTTTTGTTGCCATTGTTTTCTAATGGAAACTATTTAAAACTGCTTCTATTCTTCAGGGAAGAAGTTAATGGAGAGAAGAGGATAAAAATTCAGAAACTAGAAGGGAAAGGTGACAGAGTAAGGTCCTGGAGAAGACTGGAAAGGAAGCACTCCACTTCACAAATTAGCCTTGGATAGGAGAGAGTTGTCTTCAAAGCGAGATGACAGAAGGTAAAGGCTTGTGCTGATGCAGAACAATGTGTACATGGGAGCAACTACTGTGTTCTGTCCTTTCTCTGTCAAATATTAAGTAAGATTATCCATAAAAAGTGGGATATCTAGAGTGGAGATGGAGCCTGGGAGTAGTTGGAGAGAGTGAAGGAAATGTTAAAGTATTGGCAGCGCTGTGCACTCAGTTAATATTGGACGCTGTAAAACTACATCTGCATCAGCACACATGTCTGTGGTGTGACTGCATCCAGCATCTCAAAGAATCTCAAGTGCTGGACAGAAGAAAACATTCTTTGATGGTTACGGGGGGGACGGAGAGGGAGGGTTATTTACTAACTAGATAGTAGATAAGAATTATCTTAGGTGAAAGGAAGGACAGCACTCACTACAGGGGAAGTCAGCACAACTGGACAAAACCAAAGCTAAGAAGTTTCCTGAATACAATCAAACACTTTGAGGGATAGAGTAGCAGGGGTAGGGGTCTGGGGACCATGCTCTCAGGGGACATCTAAGTCAATTGGCATAACAAAACTTATTAAGAAAATGTTCTGCAGCCTACTTTGGTGAGTGGCATCTGGGGTCTTAAAAGCTTGTAAGCGGCCATCTAAAATTCATCAATGGGTCCCAACCACCTGGAGTAAAGGAGAATGAAGAACACCAAAGACACAAGGAAAGTATTAGCCCAAGAGACAGAAAGAGGCACATAAACCAGAGACTTCATCAGCCTGAGACCAGAAGAACTAGATGATGTCTGGCTACCTCCAATGACCGTCCTGACAGGGAACACAACAGAGAGTCCTGGATGGAGCAGGAGAAAGTTGGGGTGCAGAACTCAAATTCTAGTAAGAAGACCAGACTTAACGGTCTGACTGAGACTGGAGAGACCCCAGAAAGCATGGCCCGCAGATTCTCTATCAGCCCAGAACTAAAACAATTTCCAAGGCCAACTCTTCGGATAGGGATTGGACTGGACTGTGGAACATAAAGTGATACTCGTGAGGAGCATGCCTCTTAGCTCAAGTAGATACAAGAGACTAAACAGGCAGCTTCTGTCTGGAGGTGAGATGGGAAGGCAGACAGGGTTAGGAGCTGGTTGAATGGACATAGGGAATCAGGGGTGGAAAGGAGGAATGTGCCGTCACAGTATGGGGAGAGCAATCAGGGTCACATAACAGTGTATGTATAAATTTTTGTATGAGAAAGAATAAAAAAGAAAGAAAGAAACTTAAAAAATAATAAACTTTTTTGCTTAAAAAATAGTTTTGAGTTCACTGCATTCATGCAATAGAGACTTGAAATTAACTAAACTGATTTTGAAGTCATTACTTTTGAACCCAGCAAAACTGTTGTTGGAGGAGAAGGGAGAGTGTTGACATGTCGTGGGGTTGTTAACAAATGTCAGTAGTTTAATGAGAAACTATTTGTTCTGTAAACCTTTATCTAAAGTACAATAAAAAATATTTAAAAAAAAAAAGAATCTCAAGTGTTGGATGAGTATCTCAAATGTGAAGAAGATATGACTTTAGGGTATGCAGAAAGTGTAGCAAATGAACAAGGGGACAAGGGAATTAAGGACCCCAGCAAGAGAGAGATGGAAAGATGAATGCACCATGAAATCTCATCTGGAAAAGAAGGAACCGAAACCAGGAAGGGGCTGGCGGACTTGGGAGAAGAGTGAGGGGTCAAGAGGCTGGAGATTACCCTAAAGAGATAAAGCAGGTGAGATTTCACAACCATATTAAAAGAAATGTTAAAGGGCAGGTCTTATGTTTAACAATATGGGATATTACCAAAACATTTTGTTGTGATTATCCTACCTTGGGAAACGAGAGGATGAGGGTAAAGGCCAAATGCATTTCTGAACTACAAGTTCTGCTTTAAATAAGTAACCTTCTACTCATCTAAAACTGCTAACTGCAAAAAATATGCTAGTTACTGGTGTTGTTAATATTTTACTACACTAAAAAAGCTAGCAGCACTGAAAGCAATGAGGAATAAGGTCCTCCTTCTTATGTGACAATCTTAGGGAAGATGGATCGATGAGAAGAAAGCTCTTGTGTCCAACAATAGTTGCAACCAAAAGATTATTTCAAGACTGGTCAAAGACTAGTGTATATTGTTGCTGTTAGCTGCCATCAAGTCAGCCCCCTACTCTTGGGGACCACATACACAACAGAACAAAACTGTGGCCTAGTCCTATGCCATCCTCATGAATGATTGTAGGTTGGACTGTTGTGATCCGTAGGATTTTCGATGGCTGATTTTCAGAAGCAGATTGCCAGCCCTTTCTCCCTAGACCATCTTTGTCTAGAAGCCCTGCTGAAATCTCTTCAGCATCATAGTAACATGCAGGCCTTCACTGACAGAGGTGGTATACATGAGGTGCACTGGCCAGGAATAAAACCTGGGTATCCCTCATGGAATGTGAGAGTTCTACCACTGAACCACTAAAGATCCAGCTTTTTTTGTGAATGGCAGGTTGAAATGTTACTCAGTTCATGATTTTCCTAGTGATAACCAAAGCCATGGTCCAAGTGGAGAGATCTTCACTGCCCAGCCATGAAAATACTCTACTTTGAGAGCTCACTCTCCTCCATTCCTACCTGTGCCTCCCATTGGCTGAACCCAATAATAAGCCAGATAGAAAGGCATTGATGCAGTACATAACACTCAGCTTCCCAGACACAGATTAGGAAAGAGAAGGGTGAAGAGTAGATCTGATCACAATAGAGGGTCCTAGACAGAGGCTGGAGAAAAATGTAGAACAAAATTCTAACTCACAAAAAAAGACCAGACTTATTGGCCTGACAGAGACTGGAGAAACCCCGAGAGTATGGCCCCTGAACACATTTTTAGCTGAGTAATGAAGTCACTCCTGAGGTTCACTCTTCATCCAAGATTAGATAGGCCCATAAAACAAAATGAGACTAAAGGGGCACACCAGCCCAGGGGCAAGGACTAGAAGGCAGGGGAGGACAGGAAATCTGGTAATCGGGAACCCAAGGTCAAGAAGGGAGAGTGTTGACATGTCGTGGGGTTGTTAACCAATGTCATAAAACAATATGTATACTTAAAAAAAAAAAAAAGAAGAGTAGATCTGAAGGAGGAAACAAATATCCAGCAGTATTAGGGAGAATTGAGAAAAGCTATGATAATACCCCAGGGTGTGTCTTCAGCTCAAAAGACACTAGTATAAAGAAATACGTGATACATAGCATGCAGACTAGGACTAGACCAGAAGTCACAAACTCTGAACCTACAGTACAAATTCAGCATGTAGACATGTTTTGTTTGTCCCATGCAACATATGTATATATATGTTTTCAAATAAGGAAATATCACATAAAAATATAGCTCGCTGGCTTCTCTTGAAAAGTTGGAAGCGCTAATGACATCAGATCAGTTTCCTGTAGGGCAATACTCAGCTACAGCACTTTAGACATCCTCTCTAGTTTTCTTCAGGCCTTACCACCTTCTTTTATATGCCCAACACTGAGATCAAGGGTGAGTTCTCATCCTTAGGTTACCAATCAGCATCAGGCTTGCAGGGATGTTTTCCTTATAGTAGAAAAATAATTTTCTGTTCTTACATCTCTGTTGTTGTTAGGTGTCATCAAGTCGGTTCTGACTCATAGTGACCCTGTGTACAACAGAACAAAATGCTGCCCACTCCTGCACCATCCTCACAGTCATTGCTATGTTTGAGGTCATTGTTGCAGCCACTGTGTCAATCCATCTCATTGAGGGTCTTCCTCATTTTCGCTGACCCTCTGCTTTACCAAGCATGATGTCCTTCTCCAGGACAATAGTTGTTAGGAGGGACTAGTCCCTTATGTTCTCCAGGGACTGGTCCCTCCTGATAACATGTCCAAAGTACATGAGACAAACTCTTGTCATCCTGTCTTTTAAGGAGCATTCTGGCTGCATTTCTTCCAAGACAGACTTGTTCATTCTTCTGGCAGTCCATAGTATATTAAATATTCTTCACCAACACTAAAATTTGAATGCATCAATTCTTTTTGGGTCTTCCTTATTCATTGTTCAGCTTTTTCATGCATATGAGACAATTGAAAATATCATGGCTTGGGTGTTTACCAAAGTGGGTGTCTACCAAAGTGGGGGAAAAAAAGTAGAGCAAGAGAGTAGAATTTTTCCTGATAAATGAAAGCGAACATTCTTCTTGTAGAAGTGAAGAGTATTCCTATGTTTTAATATGCACACAAGGTGTTTATGTAGCAAAAGAACATAAATTAAGAGACATGTTTCTTTTACTCAGCCGACTTCACTCAATTATGTTACCTGCTGAAACTCTGTAGGCATTTCAGCTTGAGATCCTGGACCAGAGCCATGCAGGTGCAAAGTAGAAAAACCATCTAAATTCATGTGACTTACCCACAATATTCTTTATATCTATTGCAATTCCCTGTTGCTAATATTACACCTACATATCTCTGAGTCAAGGATCTCCTTATCACCACCTTTGTCCTCTAGGTAACTTGGGGCATCTAGATATCAAAGGTTTTTGCAGCATTCCCATGTGGGGACATGCTCTAAGCAAGTAGAAAAATGGTACTGGAGACAAAGATGTGTGAGGCAGAGATGATGGTTGAAGGCATAGAAGTACATGAGTTCACTTGGTTAAAGGAGTGTGGAGATAAAAGAGAAGAGGGCAAGGACAGAGCTAGAAGAGGCATAAATAATTAATAATTAAGGGGAAGCAATTTAATACAGGGAATCAATTACCCAAGTAATGGCAGAGCTGAAATTGTAAGTGGACAAAGCAACACAGAGATTAGCAATACCAGGAAGTTTTTACCACCCCTACGGCAGATGGGGAAACCCTGGTGGCCTAGTGGTTAAGAGTTTGGCTGCTAACCAAAAGGTTGGCAGTTCCAATCCACCAGGGGCTCCTTGGAAACCCTATGGGGCAGTTCTACTCTGTCCTATAGGGTCACTATGAATTCAGATTCCACTCAATGGCAGCAGATTTGGTTTTGGGTTTTTAGGGCTGATGGGGAGTCCTGGTGGCGCAGTGGTTAAGAGCTCAGCTGCTAACCAAAAATGTTGGCAGTTAAATTTCACCAGCTGCTCCTTGGAAACTCTATGAGACAGTTCTACTCTGTCCTATAGGATCACTATGAGTTGGAATCAGCTCTGCTGCAACGGGTTTGGTTTTTGGTTTGATGCGGCTATTGGAGGAGCCGTGGTGTTGCAGTGATTAAAGCACTTAGTTGCGAAACCACCAGCCACTTGGCGGAAGAAAGATGTGGTAGTCTGCTTTGGTAAAGATTTACAGCCTTGGAAACCCTATGGGGCAGTTCTACCCTGTCCTATAGGGTCACTATGATTCAGAAATGACAACGTCAATGGGTTTGGTTTGGAGTAGGGACGACGGAGCATAAGCGGGAGATGGTAATACCAGAACCCAGAAACCAGGACTGTCAGTGGGAGGTAGAACCAGGGCAGAGGCTGCCTACCAGGAGCTGGGACTACAGGAGAAGAGCATGATCTACAGAACTTGGAATCATGGAGGAGACTGAACCACTGCCAGAGATGCCACCTGAAGTAGAAAGAGAGAAAGCTAAATACCCTGGCTTCTCTCCTCCTCCCATCCTCCAGTCTTCTGCCAGCTCCCCCCATTGGCCAAACTTACTCAGAAATGTAGTTCCCTATGATACAGACAGAACAAGGAAAGAACAGAGAATGGATCTGAGAGCAGCTGGCAAATAACTAGGTGGAAATTAGATTCGGGAGGATTTGAAAGGAATTGGGGAATATGAAGCAGAAGCAGCAAATGTAGATCACACATTTCAGTAATGTGTGCTAGTATTTCAGTGCAAACATTGTCCTATTTACTTTCTTCTTATATTCCAGAGATATCAGGATTACAAAAAACGTACTATTAAAAAGTCCCTTTTCAAGTTATTTTTCCCCAGATGGAATAGCTTTTTCTCAAGTTTCTCCTTTCCTGCTGAAGTTTATAACCTCTTTTTTAACTTATAATTCCTTTTCTTCCAAAATATTAATAAAGATAATAAATAATTGTTTGATTCTCCCCAATAACATCCTCAATTCCCTCCTGTATAAGCTGTCTGTACAGAATTTTTAACTCCTCTGAGATCATGAATTCAGCAGCAGTATGCTGTTCTTGTTATTACTCTGCAATTACAAAACAGTAAATCCATTCACTTGAGAGATAGTCAGTGATTTAAAATAACATCTAAGTAAAAGCTAGGGCTACTCCCCTATTGGCTACATAAGTTTTTCCATTTCAACCATATAAATTGCCTAGACTATAGATAACTCTATACTCGTCAAGTTGTATGTTCCTAAATCAGGTGATTACTACTTTTATCATATATCATATGGTCGGTGAAACAAACTCTGGTTGACTTAAGAGAGAGACAGAATGAGACCTCGATCTGGGACTCAAGTCCATCTGACTTCGGTATCCTTATCCAAAAAGTAAGAATAATCATTGGTTCCCCTGCCTACCTAATATTGCTTTTGGAAAATTAAACGAGGTAAGCATAAAGTGCAATGGAAAAATATAACTGCTAGCTTAGAATGCCTAGGTCCCAAACTCAGTTCTACCACTTTCTGGCCATGTGATCTTGATCAAATTATTCAACTTCTCTGTGCCTTAATTTCCTCATCCGTAAAATGGAAAGAGTACAAGCGCCTCACCATGGCTTGTAACTGATGATGGGCTGGAACAGGGGTATGAAAGCTCTACTCCCTTCCTCAAGGATGGGATAGACCACGGTACAATTTACGCTCCACAGCTTCCAGTGGGGTCAGGCTGAGACTACACCTCACCTGAAACCACATCCTTGCCTAACACCTTCTCTTTCTTTATCCTGCTTCCCTCACTCCCTTACCAGTTTCTCCTAAAAGTATTCCCTTAATAAATCTCATGAACACAAATCCCTGTTGCAGACTCTGCTTCTAGGGAACTCAGCCTGAGTCAGTACCAATCTCACAGGGTTGATAATATAAACAGAATGCTTAGAACATGGCCAGGCACATAGTAATTGCTCAATAATTCTGAGAACAAAATAGGCCAAACAGAATGGCAATGATGATGATTATGATAATTATGTTACAAAACCCCTGGCTTTCCAAGAACCTCAGACAAATCCCTAATTTTAAAAAACAATCTTATTTTTCCCCTAGCCCCTGTGCTCCAGACTGAGTGAAAACTTCAGCTAGCGTGTCAGGCTGACAGCTGCCATTACTAGGGGATTGAAGAAGTGGTAAGCTTCCAGGATTAGGCCTCAGTGATGCATCCCTGGACTAAAAGAAGTAGAAAGGAGAGAGAAAGAAGAAAATAGCTTGGACTGTAGACTAAAATTTTCATGAGGTCAGAGTCCTGAAACCTTGTCTAGCACATAGTTGTCACACCATAAATAATTTCTGGTACGATGGGTTTAAATATATAGCCACAGATTCTTCGATACTCTTTCTCTCGAGGTAAAGTTTAATTTCCCTCTGTTTGGGTGTGGAGTGGGCTTACTCAACCACTTCTACTAAATAGAATATGACAGATGTGACAGAATGTCACTTCCAAGATTAGTTTATAAGAGGACTATGGTTTCTGTCCTGAGTGGCCTCACTCACTCCATCCCTCTCCTGGATCACATGCTCTGGGGGAACCCATGTTATCAGTATCCCCAGTGAAAGGCCAACATGGCAAGGAAGTACAGCCTGTGTGTATCAAGGGCATCAGGAGAAGCAAATTGGAGAACACAAATGTCAGCCTGCCAATATGAAAAAAGCAGAAGTAAATGGTATGAACTTTGTTGTGGAATTTTGGATTCCTAAGCTCACTAAGGAGCCCTGGTAGCACAGTGGTTAAGAGCTCAGCTGCTAACTAAAAGGTCGGCAGTTCGAATCCACCAGGCCTTCCTTGAAAACCCTGTGCGGCAGTTCTACTCTATCCCATAGGGTTGCTATGAGTTGGAATCGACTAGATGGCAATGGGGTAAGCTCACTAAAGCGGCCCTGTTACTGCAAGGAACCCTGCCAGTAGGAGCTCAGTAACATTAAACAAATGAAAACTGCTATTATTAAGGAGAGAATGAAAACAAAGTCTTCTCCTTGGGGAGAGAGTGCAGAGGTAAATAATCAGGCTATTTTTTTTAAATCAAGAATTAATGCTTTACTCTTCTGCTATTAGATCAAGGAATATCAGATAAGTCAAACTCTTTGTCTTCAGAGTTGTTTCTTCTGGTCACCTGAACGTAAATTAATAAGATGTTCCTGTGAATTCAGTCTTAGCTGGAAGAATTCCAGGGAAATTTTCAAAGTCATTACACATTAACAGATTCCCCCCGCCCCCAAATTTTCCATACAGTCCAACTTTTCCAAGGCAGTTCTGTAGCTTCTTCCCAAAGTTTTAGTTACTTCTTGATGACTCTTTGTCCTCCTAGCAGTGTGATAAAGGCACAGCCATGCAGGGCTAAGAGTTAGGTTCTGGTTCCAGCTGCATCTAACCAGTCCCAGGACCTCAATTGGACGTTTCCCTTCTGAAGCTTACTTCCTTATTTGTTAAACTGTGTTGATAATTCCGTACTTCATAGCACAGATGTGAGGGTCAAAATAGGTAATAGATGAAAAAGCACTTGGCAAAGTGTAAAGCGCTGCATAAGTAGAAGAGGGGAATTCCTTTTACCCAGCCATCGTTTTCAAAAAACGCAGCCTCGCAGTTACCATCAACTCCTCAATCATTGCAGACCTTTTATTAATAGGAAATGTTTCTCTTCAGCATCTGCTCTCCCTTTGATTATAACAATAATGATATCCCTGTGCTTTCAAAGCAACGGCCCACCTATTTTCCTCTCCTGTGGTTTGCGTTAATATTTCTGCCTTCTCTAAGTCTGCCTGCAGAGTTTCCTTTCACTCCCTCTAGCCCTCTCTTTACCTGGGAGACATTTTCCCCCAGTAAAGGCTTCAGTCTTGTCCTTGAGGAAGCCATGGTGATGTCCTTCTATTTTCCTTTTCCAGAGGAAGAACTACCTGCTGAGTGAGGACTCGTTCTCCATTGTGCTGCAGCCCTACATGGCAGCGCTACATTATCTGGGCCACTGCAGTGCAGGGCTCCCTGTGGACGAGGAATACTTAAATTCTGGCCAACACCTTCTCCCTTTCCTAATTCCCCGGTGACCTAAATTCCAGGGGATCTTATGTCCCACCAACCTGGTCTACAGAGCTTTTCCACAGGGAGACAGTTAGTTAAGAACATGAGATTCAGACCAGCTGCGTCACCCTGGGCAAGTGACTTAACCCCTTTGAGTTTCACTTTCCTCATGAGGATAATGTTAACTGCCTCACAAAGTTGCATATAAGCATTTAACAGGACGATGTACATGAAGTGCCTGACACAGAAAAGAGTTCTATAAATGCTAACTATTAAACTATCATTATGGTTCATACCACCTCCCGTCTGTTAGTTTGTAGTACTATGGTGACTTGTGTGTTGCTGTGATGCTGCTTGCTATGCTGATGGTATTTCAAATACCAGCAGCATCATTCATGGTGGACAGGTTTCAGCAGAGCTTCCAGACTAAGACAAACTAGAAAGACCTGGTGATCTACTTCCAAAAATTAGCCAGTGAAAACTCCATGGATCACAACAGAATATTGTCTGATACAGTGCTGGAAGATGGGCCCCCTAGGGTGGAAGGCACTCAAAACATACAATGGACCCCAACAATAGACTCAAGCATACCAATGATCATGATGATGGTGAAGGACCAGGCAATGTTTTGTTCTGTTGTACATGGGGTTGTCATGAGTCGGAGCTGGCTCCATGGTACCTAACAACAACAATGACTGCTCATAAGGTTTCAGTTCCTCTCTTAAGCTGTTTTGGCATCCTACCCCCACATCCCTTTCCTCTCCTTTGCATTCCCTGCTCCTATTCCCTTCCTTCCTGCCAGTCCTCCAAGGCTCCACCAGAGCCTGCCTCCTCTGCAAAGCTGTTCTTGCTACACTTGCCTACAATGCAGTCTTCTTCATTAGACTTCCATAGCCCCTATTTATAGCATTCATTTAGAAGTAGTCCTATTCTATTTTGGGTCTTTGTCATTGTCTTTCTGTGTGCAGTGTCAGGTAGCCCAATCAGGCTTTATTTGCTGGCTTTGTGGTTTGTTGTAAGTGCTTTAACAAATAGACTTACATCCAGGCTCAGTAATGTGGAAGCTGAATTTTAAAACAATCTAAGTATACACCAATATACTCGAAACTGAAAAGAGAAATGTTGGCCATTTTTAGGGTCCAACAGTGAGTCTGGTTTTCCTTGCAGCTCCCTTTGTATTTGCTAGTGATGTTCCTATGAATGAAGAGGATACTGTTCCAACAGAGCTTTGTCAGTAATTCATCAGAAATGGGAACAATATAAGAGATATAGGCTTGTGTTCTGGAAAGGTGATGAGGACTCTAGAGTGAAAAAGGAATTAGATAAAAGTCATTAGATTCTAATTAACGTAAGGTCAACTGACTGGAAATCTCAAAATATGCACCTGGGATTATTGATCTTTAAAAGCAGAGAAAGGGTTGGGATAAGGTTAGTCAAGTTAGAGAAGAGGGCTGACAAAATACAGCAAGGAGGGGCAGCCCACAGAGATAGGCCCCACCATGTAATCTGTGCCAGGGCTTGCCAGAGGTTTGGGCTTAGGAATGACTTCCAGCAGTCACCAAAAACTGAGGGCACCCTCTAGAGTAGAGACATATCCCTTCTCCTCTCTTCCTGGCCCTGTCCAACAAGACTAAATCAGGTGTATTCTCAAGGCCAATATTACAAGGAGGCCTAGGAGCCCCTGAGTGGTGCAAACAGTTAATGTGCTCGGCTGCTAATCAAACAGTGGAAGTTCAAGTCCACCCAGAAGCACCTCAGAAGGCCTGGTGATCTACTTCCAAGAAAAAATCTGCTATAGAAAACCCTCTGGAACACAGTTCTACTCTGAAACACGTGGGCTTGCCGTGAGTCAATCAAGTCAATGGCAAACGGTTTGGGGTGATTTCAGAGGCCCCTTAGCGAAGAAATCTCTCCCCACCTGTTTGCTGATTCCTGAAAAGCCTTTTCTTCTCCAATTAGAGATTGAGCCTTAAAATGCAAATGCAATCTCATACATTGACTAAAAGTAATTCACTGTGAGCAATCCACAAATGCAAATGTGCTGAGCTACACTTTCTGGGTTTTATTTGGGTAGGAAGGAATCCGAAAGAGCAGTGAGGGATGAGACTACAGAAGTGAGTCAACCAACTCTGAACTTCAAAAAAAGCCAAAACATCAATAAAAAATTAAAAAAAAAAAAAAAAAAAAAAAGCCAAACAGAAGTTGTGTGCCAGGATTGGTTCCTCCCTCTATGCTGGCATGTATGCAGGCAGCTCTGCTACTTAGGACACTTTGTGTAATTCTAGGGAAGTGGTAGACCCATATGGACCCTGGAGCTGTGCCACAATCAAAGAAGTACAGTGCTTAGTAATAAAAATAAATTCTCAATTAATATTGGCAAGGGTCTACCTTATAACACACACACAGGAACACCTCCCAGTAAAGAACCCTTGCAGGATTCTTTTCTGCAAGATTCTTTCCTATGGACACCAAGATGTGGTGTGGAGAATCCGTGAACTCTCTCACATTAGTAATTTTTATCCCATCATTTATTTTTTCAACACAGTCATTATAATAGACAGAAAATATTTTTTTCCTGGAGCATTAGTACATTCAGATCAACAGACGTTTGTTAGGCACCTAATGAGCCAAGCACTAGAACAGAGGATATAACGATGAAGAAGATACCTCCTTCAAGGACCTCACTGCAGGGACGGGGCCAAGATGGTGGAGTAGTCAGACACTTCCTGTGGTCCCTCTTACAATAAAGACCCAAAAAAACAAGTGAATCAATTATATATAACAATCTAAGAGCCTTGAACATTAAAGACAAAGTTGAGGAGTTGGACTGAGCTGCAGGGGGAGGGAGAGACAGTTCAGAAGCATTGAGGATTTGCCAGACCTGACCTGGTGAGCACCCTGCAGGCTGGATTGGCTGACGCACATAGGCTGAGGCAAGCAGTAGCACTCAAGATGCATCTTCCACATCGGGGAAAACCAAGTGGCAGAGAGTCTGCTCAAGCCTCCGGAACCAGGCAGAAGCAGCACTCAATCGGCAAAAGATAAGTACAAGCTTCTAAACTACTGCGTGGATCAAAAAAACCCTTCCCCCCTTTGGGAAGTACCTCTCTCCCATTTACCTGCCCCCTCCCCGCTCTGCTCTGAGTCCCAGTCCAGCTTCAGCAATTGCTCTGCCTCCTGGGCTGGCAGTAGAACCCTTTACATGTTGTTGTGGATTGAATTATGTCCCCCCAAAAAATGTGTGTATCAATTTGGCCGGGCCATGATTCCTGGTACTGTGTGATTTTCCTGTATGTTGTAAACCTTGCCTCTATGATGTTAATGAGGGAGGATGGGTGGCAGTTGTGTTAGTAAGGCAGGACCTGATCTACAAGACTGGATTGTGTCCTGAGGCAATCTCTTGAGAATTAAAAGACAGAAGTGAGCAGTATGACAGGGGGACCTCATACCGTCAAGAAAGCAGTACCGGGAGCAGAGCACGTCCTTTGGACTGGTCCCTGCGCAGAGACGCTCCTAGTCCGGGGGAACACTAAGGAGAAGGCTGAGAGAGAGAAAGTCTTCCCCTGGAGCTGACACCCTGAATTTGGACCTTTAGCCTACTTTACTGTGAAGAAATAGATTTCTCTTTGTTAAAACCATCCACTTATGGTATTTTCTATTATAGCAGCACTAGATAACTAAGACACATGCCCTGAGCCATTCTCCTAGCTTTGGAAAGGGAACAAATTAACAAACAGGAAAAAAATCATCTGCCAGCTCCCCTAAGCCAGGAACTCAAGGCAGGCACAGCCCCTTTTGCTAGGCACAGGTATAAGGAGTCCACAGACTTTGAATGCATTTCACCTCTTCCTAGACGCTTTCAACAGTGTAGGCCCTCATTAGCACAGGACAACATGGTATGTACCTGAAGCCTATTTTCAACTGCAACAGCTAAGGGGGAGTGGTAGATTCATGACATTTGACACTGCCCTGCCCATTTAGCAGGGTCCTCACCTACCCACATCAGGGGCCTAAGGACTGGTGGCTCCACTTACTCCACCTAGGCACCCAAGACAGGGGTCCAAGAATAAGTGGTGCCTCCCAGTCCTTACAGTCAACAGCACTGGGTTCCCAAAGTCTGGCTGCAAAACCCAACCACCTATGTGCTCTAGGGAACAAGGGCACACCTTCCACCCAAACACTCGGGGGCAGCCATCAGCCCCCTGCCTTGCTCAGTGCGTGACCTCCTATTGCAGCCGGATACCTGTGTCTACTCCAATCACCCCTGCTCATCTAGGACTGTAGGTGACAGCCTGCACCGCACACTCAGTGATCGACAACCTGGACACATGAGCTGAATCCACACAAAAAAAGTAAATGGACTCCGTGGCTCACATACCTACTAACAGCTCTAAACACCTGGAGACAGGACGTGAGAGCTTCAAAGACACCAATAATCAAAGTAGCTCACAGGATCAGCCTATTCAGGCATATCAAAACAAAACAAAACAAGAAGCTAGGACACAGCAAGTAAACATAAAATAAATATAATAACTTATTGATGGCTCAGAGACAATAGTCAATATCAAATCTCATAAAGAGGCAGACCATGATGGCTTCAGCAAGCTCCCAAAATAAGGAATCTAGAAATTTTCTGGAGGAAGAGAATTTCTTGGAATTACCGGAGGTAGAATACAAAAGATTAATGTACAGAACTCTTCAAGAGATCAGGCAAAATGAGAATAAGCCAAGGAACACACAGACAAAGCAATAGAGGATCTTAAGAAGGTTATTGAAGAGCATAATGACAAATTTAATAGGCTGCAAGAATCCATAGAGAGACAGCAATCAGAAATCCAGAAGATTAACAATAAAATTTCAGAATTAGACAACTCAATAGAAAATCAAGGAGCAGAATTGAGGCAATAGAAGTCAGAATTAGTGAGACTGAAGATAAAGCACTTGACATCAACTTATTTGAGGAAAAATCAGATAAAAGAATTCAAAAACATGAAGAAACTCCAAGAATTATGTGAGATGCTATCAAGAAGAATAACTTATGAGTGATTGGAGTACCAGAACAGGAGGGGATAACAGAAAATACAGAGAGAATTGTTGACGATTTGTTGGCAGAAAACTTCCCTGATGTACTGAAAGATGAGATGATATCTATCTAAGATGCTCATTGAACCTCACATAAGGTAGAGCCCAAAAGAAAGTCAGCAAGACATATTATAATCAAACTTGCCAAAACCAAAGATAAAGAGAGAATTTTAAGAGTGGCTAGGGATAAACGAAAAGTCATCTATAAAAGAGAGTCAATAAGACTAAGCTCAGACTACTCAGCAGAAACCATGAGGGCAAGAAAGCAATGGGATTGCATATATAAAGCCTTGAAGGAAAAACATTGCCAGCCAAGAATTATATATTCAGCAAAACTGTCTCTCAATTATGATGGCAAAATTAGGGCATTTCCTGATAAACAGAAGTTTAGGGAATTTGCAAAAACCAAACCAAAATTGCAAGGAATACTAAAGGGAGTCCTCCAGTTAGAAAATCAGTAACATCAGATAACAATCCAAGACAGAACACAGGACAGAGCAACCAGATATCAACCCAGATAGGGAAGTCACAATAATAAATCAAAGCTAAAACACTAAAAATAAGGAAACAGAGATGTCAATATGTAAAAGATAGCAACATTAAAACAAAAAAGAGGGACTAAAAAATGTAATCATAGATTTTTCATATGGAGAGGAAGTCAAGACAATATAAAGAAATAAAAGACTGGTATAAACTTAGAAAAATAGGGGTAAATATTAAGTTAACCACAAAGGAAACTAACAATCCTACACATCAAAATAAAAAACAAGAAAAACATAAAGACTCAGCAAATACAAAATCACAACAGTGAAAAAGATGAAAAGAAAATACATTAAGAAAAATGACTCAGGACAGAAAATTAAGTGGAACAAAGAAACTGTCAACAACACAAAAAAAGACAGCAAAATGACAGCACTAAGTTCATACCTATCAAAAGAGTAAGGATTTAAATCTTGGTAATTAGATATCTCACCACCTGTCTGTCAGTTTGTTGTACTGTGGCGACTTGCATGTTGCTTTGATGCTGGAAGCTATGCCAACAATATTTCAAATACCAGCAGAGTTACCCATGGTGGACAGGTTTCAATGGAACTTCCAGACTACGACAGACTAGGAAAAAAGGCCTGGCAATCTACTTTTGAGAAACAGCCAACGAGAACCTTGTGGATCACAACAGAACTGTCCGGTATAGTACTGGAAGATGAGCCCTCTCTGTTGGAAGTTACTATGCAATAACTAAAACAATGGACTCAAACATACCAAAGATCTTGAAGTTGGCACAGGTCTGGGCAATGTTTTGTTCTATTATGCATAAGGTCACCCCATGACATAAGGTCAGAACCAACTCAACAGCAACTAACAACAGTCTGACTCCTGAGCCCTAGGCGCCTATTAGTCTATAATGTTCTCCCGTGGCTGGATAGCCTATTAATCAATTAGGTACTTTGAAGTCACTTGTATTTGTTATTTATCATCATAATTTAAAGGGGTAGATACACACTTTACAGATGAGAGTCACAAGGAAGAGACAGAAATGTTATGAATAGAAGCTTAAGTAACAAGGCAGATCATCAGAAGAGCCTAGGAGATACTTCCCATCCAAGCTGCTGTCAAGTCCACAACTCTAAGTACACTCCATCTCTTTTTAAAGAACCCTAGTACATGAACTGGAGCCCTGACGGTGCAGTGGTTAAGAGCTCAGCTGCTAACCAAAAGGTTGGCAGTTCAAATCCATCAGCCGCTCCTTCGAAACCCTATGGGGCAGTTCTACTCTGTCCTATAGGGTCACTATAAGTCAACTGGATGGCAACATGAAGTTGGTTACAGCTATCAAATCTCTGGCATAGGAGAAATTTTCCTGATTTTCTAGTAACCTTAAGAATTGTTTCTCTTAAACTGTCACATTAGACTACCTCTTTTCTACCATTCAGACAGGTAAGCAGGAATTCCTTGTTATTTAATTGAAGACAAGTTTAGCTTTGCTCTGCCGTCTTTTAACTGTGTGATTACACTGCCATCTAGCTTCCTAAGCCTATATAGCTGTTCATGAGACTCTCCAGGGGCATATTAAGGCTGAGTACTGCTTTGATTTAAAATACATTGTTTTAGATCACTTAAAAAATGTTCAATGGTGCTGTATTTATATATATATGCATATATAAGTTGTATATATGTACATATATTTTTTTAAAAAACCCTTTGCCATCGAGTCGATTGCTACTCATGGCAACCCTATAAGACCGAGTAGAACTGCCCCATAGGGTTTTCAAGGAGAGGCCGGTGGATTCCCACTGCTGACCTTTTGATTAGCAGCCATAGCTCTTAACCACTGCGCCATCAGGGTTCCATGTATACATATACGTGTTCATCAACAACAGGAAGCATGATGTCTCCTCCTCAACAGAAAATACTCTTTGTTTGAAAGGTCAGTCTACAATTGTGAGAGATCCCTGAGCCAATTGAGATCTCTGCTTGTTAAAAAAAAAAAAAAAAAAAAAGTTCAAATGAAAAGTTTTCTTTCTTTTTTAGAATCTGGAATGCAGATTTTGGGCTTAAACCGAGCTAGGCTAACATGAAAGGCCAGTAGATAAAACACTGTGCAACCATCTGTTTGACTAAATCCTGTAAATTTAATTGGAAAAAAAAACAAAAAGCTTTTCCTAGTAGTCTGTCTGTTCCATTTCTTTAACCTTGCTACTCCTAAGTTAGCAAGAATAATATTTATTATAGAAGTATTATTGTTCCTACAAAATGGTAACATACCCCTTGATTGGCGTGAAAGTGGGTCTGAGATTGTATTAAAACACCATTCTTTCATAGAGTCACCAATCTCAGGAAATAAATATCCTCATCTCCTTCAGGCAAGAGGATCGTGTTGCCAACAGAATGTGAACACGTGAATAGCAGAATAGAAACATGGCTATTCTTATACAGAATGGAACCTGAACGTATTCCTATGAAATTTCTCCTTGCTATTAAAAGATTTGTACTCAGTCGCCCTGGTGGTCCTGGTGTTCTACTGTTTTACCAGAGTGACCCCATCACACTCGCACACTTAAACATATTTCTTTCTGTTGAAGTATCTAGTTCAAAAACGTTTTCAGTTTAGAATGAGTGAAAAAAAAAGGGAAAGGATGCTTCTCATTCCATCATCAGCATTCAATGTTCAATTATAAGGGAAGAGATAAGTATAAAAGTGATCAGATACGCAATGTGAGCTGTCAGGAAAAATTCTGAAAGACTTTGAAATGGACCAATGGCAAATATGTGCACACCCTTCTGGGTTATCTGATTCTGTGGGATCTGTGCTTTTCATTATCTTCGAGCTATTCATAGCTCTCTAAATTATAGATAACAGATAGCAATGCAAAGAATTCTTTTTTTAATTTTATTTATTTTGTTGTTGTTGAGAATATACCCAGCAAAACATACACCATTTCAACAGTTTCTACATGTACAATTAAGAATTCTTGTCTACAAACCTAAATGCCCATCAACAGATGAATGGATAGACAAAATGTGATACATACATACAATGGAATATTACTCAGCCAGTAGGAGAAATGAAGTCTTGATACATGCTACAATACGGACGGAGCTTGAAGACATTATGCTGAGTGAAATAAGTGAACCACAAAAGGACACATACTTTATGACCTCACTTATATAAAAACACAAGAAAAGACAGATGTATAGAGAACAAAGTTTGTTCATGGATACCAGGGGTGGGAGGGAGGGGGAAATGGCAGGTTAATGGTGACGGAAATATCGCATTAAGAAAAGGGTTGCACAGCTGATTATTGTAAGTGGTGTCAATAAGTTGAACACCTGTAAAAAGTTGAACTGGTAAAAGTTGTGTGATGGATATATTTATAACAACAACAAAAAAAGAAAGAGTAGCTGCTGAGGCTGATTGTGTACAACCAAAAACCTCATTGCATTTGGTTTCTTGGTTTGGAGGTTTAAGGTCATAGTTTCATGGAACATCCCAGTTAATTGGCCTAATAACATGTTTAGTGCCTCTGTTCTACCTCCTAGTTCAACACGTAGTACCTGGGGTCTTAAAATTTGCAAGTGGCCATCCAAGGCACAATAATTGGTCTCTATTCACCTGGAAAAACAGAGGAAGAAGGAGTATCAAAGAATAGGAGTAGGATATGGAACGTGTGGCTAATTGCCTCCATGAACAACTACCTCCTTTGCCATGAGACCAGAATTAGGTGGTACCTGGCTACTATTACTGAACATTTTGATCAAAGTTTCCATAGATGAATGCTGATCAAAAGGGAGAAAATACAGAACAGAATTTCAAATTATCATGGACTCTAAACTTTCTGGAGCCGTGGAGGCTGAATGAATCCATGAAACGATTGCCCTGAGATAATATTTAAACCTTAAACCAAAAATATCCCCTGAAGTCTTCTTAAAAACCAGTTAAGTTTAGCTTAACTAGTAAAAAAGGTCTGCCATGAGCATTATGCTCTTTTAAGAACTATCTATATGGGATCAAATTGACAACAGCAACTTCAAAGATCAGACAGGAACCTTAGGGGGCAGTGAGTGTATGTTAATGGGGGAGGAACAACTCAGAAAAGGAGGGTGAGAATGGTTGCACAGCTCGAAGAATGCAATCAATGTCACTAAATTGTTCATGTAGAAACTGTTGAATTGGTGTATGTTTTGCTATGTATATTCTCAACAACAATAACAACATAATAAATAAAATTTAAAAAATAAAAAGAATTCTTGTCTACAGACATGTAAATAGATTCTGCCCAATGGAGGGACAATTGATTTCTCTCTGCCCATAGAAAAAGGCCAATTTTGTATCAACTTCTAAATTTATTTCATAGCTTATTTTTGTCTCTGCTCTTTGAATTCCCCTTTTGACTGGTTGTAACATCTTACTAGTTCTCTTTTTAATTAATGAGTTATACCTCATTGTAGAGAAACAACTTTCACCAAAGCCTTCTGCAACAAAGAGATTTTTATTGTGACATTATCAGAAAACAAAATGGGAAATTGGCTGCAAGCACTCAGGCTATTAACAGACCAAAATTCAAAGAAGTACAATCTATAAGTGTTTTTTATACAATTTTGATAGGTGCTGATTCATTATGAGTAAATTACTTACAGACTAAGATTGGGTAAAGTAAAGACAAAGAACTAAGATCATGATCAGGTGAAGTTTTCATGTTTTTCTTTTCTAACAATTTGGTCTCTTGACGCTGGGGTCCCGGGTCTGTCATATGATGGTTGTTTTTTATTTATTATGTGGGTTACAGATGGTATTGGGTAGATCTTTAACTCGCTTCCTCGGGTAAATTGTGATTTAGTTTTGGTACGCATGTCCATTGTCCATTGAACCAGTTAGAGCACCTCGTCTCACTTCTTTGAAGTACTTTGCTATTGTTTCAAGCTTTTCAGATTCTGACAAACAAGTTGGCCTTTTGCAGTAATGGCCTGCTGTGGTTGGGTTAAGCCTTTATCAATCTGTAAGAGAGTCCTGAATTTACCCTTTTTGAAAATTATCGTCTAAGAGACCTTATTTTTTCACCAGCCAGTTTGGGAGAGGAATGGAAATTAGGTAGCAGGAAAAAAGAGAGAAAGGGGGGCAACACAGTAACACAGCCAGGGGTTAAGCCTCAGGTCTGAGCCACATAACCAAATTGTCATTGAAAGGGCAACCTCTGAGATTTCCCAGTTCCTTGATTAAACCAACCGTGGCTGAATCATGGCTTTTCCCTGGAGGGTCGGGGACCTCAGATACCACCAAAAAAAAAAAAACCAAACTCGTTGCCGTCGAGTTGATTCTGACGCATAGCAACCCTATAGTACAGAGTAGAACTGCCCCATAGAGTTTCCAAGGAGCACCAGGTGGATTTGAACTGCTGACCTTTTGATTAGCAGCTGTAGCTCTTAACTACTAAGCCACCAAGGGTTTCCTTCAGATACCACATTACAGACAAATTGCTAAACACAATGATTAAACTTTCCTTTTCCTTAAATATAGATATTGCAAAATTCTACTTAGCATAGACATGGAAAGTCATACAACTGGAGTTTCCCTGAAACTAAGATAAAACAAGGACTACTGGCTCCCAGATCAATCCTGGACAAACTGTAGAGGGAAAACTTCAAAATACAGATAAAACTTTGAGAAACCCTTGGAAAGAAGTTGGGATGCTTTGAACCGGAGGTAGGGGAGGTGGAAGAGGAGAAGAAAGCTCGTCCTGAGGCAGAAATGGCCCCATTCAGCTGTGGAGAAAATAGAGTACTATTTGAGTTCATTTCTTGCTTCTCCCTCCGCATACCCTTGGGACATTCCATGCCTGCTTCTACACCAGTGTTGACTCAGATGATAGTGCAGGTATTCTCAGAAGTACAATGAGGTGTCACAGAAGTCCTGCACAGGCAAGGAGCTGAGAGAAATGGGTGGAGACCCATTAGACTTGGGAAAATATTATTTGAAAACCATGTAACAACTTTGAGAGAAATTAGCGAACACCTATATAAATGGAGG
Organism: Trichechus manatus latirostris; assembly: GCF_000243295.1. Classification (NCBI taxonomy): domain Eukaryota; kingdom Metazoa; phylum Chordata; class Mammalia; order Sirenia; family Trichechidae; genus Trichechus; species Trichechus manatus. The sequence continues at coordinate 1,253,144 of NW_004443946.1, forward strand.
GATTTGCCATGTTCATGGAATTGGAAGTTCAGAATTACAAAGACGCCAAGTCTTCCCAAATGTATCTACAGATTCAATGCAATCCAAATCAAAATGCTAACATGATGCATGTGTGTGTGTGTACAAGATGATTTTAAAATTTGTATGGAATATTATGACTATCTTAAAGAAGAAAACAAAGGGGAAGTGCTAACTCTACTGGATAGTAAGACCTATTATAAAACTACAGTAATATGTCAGTGTGGTGCAGGAGAGACCAATAAACCAATGGAACAGAATAGAATCAGACCATGTCTATTTAGGCACTTGATTATTATAAAAGTGGCACTGCAGAGCTATAGGGAAATAATGTTGTTGGTTTTTTGTTTTTGCAGTAAATGGTGCTGGGTCAATTGGATAATTGTATGGAAAAAAATAAAATTCTGCCCATACTCTCATTAAACACAAAAACCAATCCTAGATTGACTCCAAATCTAAATGTGAAAGGTAAAACAATGAAACTTTCAGGAAATAATATAGAAGAATAGCCTCATGATTTTGGATTAGGGAAAAATATCTTAAACAAGTTTAAAAAAATACTAGCCATAAATAATGATAAATTGGCCTACATTAAAATGAGTAATAACAGCAGAATTTAGCAAAGTGGCTGCATATAACATTATTACACAAAAATCCATTTCTTTTCTATACGTAGCAACAAAAGGAAGACATCATTTAAAATAAAATTAGAGGAAATCAAGTACCTAGGATTCATTCTAATGAAATATGTGCAAGAAAATTGCAGGGAAAAATAAAACCTTATTCAGAGACATAAAAAAACTCAAATGAATAGATAAAACTACATAAAAAATAAAATGTTTAAGGGTCAGTTTCTCTCAAGAAACTCCACAGACATTGTCTCATTTTTTCACATAGCACTGCAATGAGAGAGGTAAGAAGTTAACATTATCCTGACGTTTTTCATAGTCTCCAAGGCACAGAGGTCAAGTAACTGATCATACAATAAGTGAGCAACAAAGTGAAGAAATAGTGGGACTCTCAGAATTATTATGTCAATTTTTTCTTCATGGGGAGGGAGAGCAACATGATATGTAGCAGCATATAGTCCTAACCTTCCTATCTTAGAAAAGTCCAAATTTAACAACCTCCTATTATAAAAATCCTAATCAGTCATCTGGATCTGCTATTCTAAATTTTGAAAAGAGGCAAGTAATCCGGTATAGAAGAAAGAGATGTTATTTAGTACACCAAGTCAGCAAGACTTCATAGAAAAAGACTTTTATAGCTGAAGAGAACCTTTGACATTAAATGGTCTAACAACCCTTTTATTTCACAGAAGAGGAAAACAAAACAAGGTCAGACACCACAGTAATGGCAGAAGCCTCAGGTGTCCTGACTCCCAGGCCAGTGCTCTTAGTTCTTCCTATAAAACACTAATGGTCCAATGACTCCAGCTTTTAGACAACTATAGGGCGAAGACAACTCTTATGTGGCCTTTCTGGCTCTTAATTTGTAATTGTCCAAAAATGATTGGTCTGGCCACAACGTTGCAAGGGATTGGTCAGTTTAATATCCATATAATAGGCATGTAACTCCACCAAACAGAATTGATCAGTTTATTAGGACTAAGGGATTAGTTGGTTTATGAAAGCCATGCCCTGAAACTGACAAGGAGTTTCCCTATACAAGTGGCCAATGGCACAGAGGTTTTTGGCGCTTCCTGATCTAAGAGTTAGGAGGGGAGCCACGAGGGGAGAAGGCCCTTTGGACACCACGGGACCCTGTGCTTAGAACCTCCTAGAAGAGCTGTAATACAGGTCAAGGGCTGTAACACCGAGCTGGTAACACTGAAGACCAAGAGAAATGGCAGCAAGCACAGCAGAGCCAAGAGGCAAAGAAATGACAGCAGCAGTATGAGCCACCAGAACCACAAGACAAATGGACAGCAGCAGTGGGCTGAGTTGGACCACAGAGAAGACGGTGGCAGTAGGCAAGTTAGCCCACAGAGCAGAGCTGGACACCTCCAGACAAGAGGTAACCCACAGAACAGAGGTTTGGGCATACACCGTACAGGGGTTGCCTGTAAAATGGTATTGCTTCAAGAGCGGTCATAATGCCAGCCTAACCCTAACACTGGCCCAAGGTTGTCCCAAAGCTGTTGGTTGAGACCTGGACCAGCAAGCACAGGGAGCCAGAATCGATGATAAAAAGCCACAGGGAGAGAGAGAGAGAATGAATACAGCCACACCACACCTGACTAGACCTGACGACACACCTGCTGAGAAAGAGAGAGACACCTACTGACACTAGTCCATGGTGTGCCTGCCCAGTGACACAGAAATGGACGTAGGTAATTTAGGAAGGATGAGCATGCCCCCTTTTAGACATAAGTGGGTTCGTCTCCTGTGATGCTAAGTGGAGTGCTCATAGGGATGGAAGGGACCAGTTCACCTCAAATCTGTTCCTGTTGTTTACTGTTTGCCCTCTATAAATAATAATAGTGGCTTTCAATTGCCAACATTGTGTAAGTGTCTTGTGGGTACAACCCAATCATATCTGATAGTTGAGTCCTTATCCTAACAGTCTTATTGCTGCTTGTAATTTTGAGGCAATTGGTGTGTGTTTATACATAGGGTTCAACAATGTACAGACTTTCTCAAGCATCAACTGTGCGTAAATGAGTTTCCACTATAATGGCTCTTGAAAATACTTTTTTTTCCAGTTGTGCAGTAAAGAGTTAACTTAGCAGATCTGGGTTGTTCAAGTCCTGTACATTGCAAAGAAAGGCCTGTATTCAGGAGGACTGACCCTTGACCAGCTCCTGGAAGATAATCTCTGAGCCCTTGGAATATCCTGCCTAATAAGAGCGTTTTTATATTCCTGAAGGTTTGGGCCACCTCTGTATCTGTTTGACATGTGTGGGGCAGGATTTGAGTAGTTGAGGTCAGTCATGTGGGTTCCGCATGCCTAAGTAACTGACCCGAGATACAAGGGCTTGGGTGAGTTTCCCTGTATCCTAGTTGTCTAGTGCTGCTCTAACAGAAATACCACAGTGAATGGCTTTAACAAACAGAAATTTATTCTCTCACAGTTTAGGAGGCTAGAAGTCCAAATTCAGAGTGTCAGCTCCAGGGGAAGGCTTTCTCTCTCTGTTGATTCTTGGGGACAGTCCTTGTCATCAATCTTCCCCTGGTCTAGGAGCTTCTCAGCACAGGGACACTTCCCTCCTGGTTCTTCATTCTTGGTGGCATAAGATCTGCTTCTTCTCTGCTCAATTCTTTCCTTTACATCTCAAAACAGATTGACTCAAGATACAACCTAATCCTGTAGACTGAGTACTGTTTCATTAACATAACTGCCTCTAATCCTGCCCCATTAACATCATAGAGGTAGGATTTACAACACATAGGAAAATCACATCAGATCACAAAATGTTGGACAACCACACAATACTGGGAATCATAGACTAGCCAAGTTGACACGCATTGTGGGGGAACACAATTCAATCCATAACACCCTGGTTGGCAACATTTCCCATGTGTTGTCATACATCCTTGCTGGGAGAATTAAGCATTGTCCATGTGACTCCACCAGGACAGGACAACTGGAAACTTGTGTCTGGTTTTTCCTACGCTCCAACCTGTATTATCTTTTCCCTTTGCTGATTTTAATCTCTATCCTTTCCCTGTTATAAACTCTAACCATGAATATACCAGCTTTTCTGAGTCCTGTGAGACCTTTCAGAGAATCATTGAGCCTGAGGCTGGTCTTGGGGGCCCCCAACATATCACTATAATGACTTTTTTTGTCCTAAAACACCCTAAATAAATACGCTATAAAACCTGATATTTCAACAATACAATTTACTGTACCCACTCATCACCAATTTACTCAACAAAAGACAGGCTATCATATGGAACAAAGGTGAATTGTGCTCCAAGTTTGCATGAACCCAAAATGTTTTGCTTTGAGTACATGCACCACACGAGTGGGATGAAGAGAAACATCTGAGACACTTCTGTCTGTGAGTGCCATTTCCTTGTGTTTAACCTTTCTTACGCCCTAAAGATGTCCTCCTGCACTGTAATTTTATTTTTAAGTGCAGTTTGAGTGCAAAATAATAATGAGCTCTAGAAAATTTGAAAATTTGGTGAAGAAAATGATGCAGAAAGAAAAATGCACTTTCCACAGAATGACCTCCTCAGGCCCCTCCTCCACAAAGCAACACTCTGCCTTTGGCAATTACGATAAACCTTCATGGTTTTACATAGTGTTGATTTAGGAGATAATATTGGAGCCATTATTCCCTGTCTTAGAGCATAAAGAATGTGAACCAGCTGGAGCAGAACTCACAAGGACTCACCCTAGCGCGTCCTAACACGTCAACTGGGCCCTGAGGTATAAAGATAATAGGTAGGACAATCTTGGGAGGCATATTTTAGGGAACCTTTCACATAAACAAATAATAAACAATAATAAACACAGCACAAAAGACCCACATACTTTCCACTGTTATCTTGTTCTATTAGCACTTAGTGAATAGTGAGATTTGTTGGACCAATGAAGAACCTGCTAACTGTCGTTACTGAAACCTGTACCAATGATTATTAAGAAAGACAATTCAAAATGTAGAATCACGAGGATTTGGCAGTTTTTAGCCAATCTGTGAAAAGGTGAAGCTTTCAAATGGTTTTGCCCACTTGTAATGTTAATATATACTGATCTTTCTGTAACCTCCCTCGGACTCAGGCAGACATGGCTCTGGCAGCATGCTTGTCCATTTTCCCACTTTTGTCTGTTCTGCAATATTCCTTGGACTAGCGCAGGCATGGCTCTGGCAGCATGCTTGTCCGTTTCCTACTTTTGCCTCTTTGAACATATGCCGAATAAAACCTTTCTTTTAGCTTTACTAAATTTTGCACTGTTTTTACCCTAGAACAGTACATACAATATGTTTACATGTACTTTCAAATTATTGCATATTACTTTTATAAGCTTTTTTCACTGTTCAATTGGTATATACTTCTTTATGTGAAAATTAATTGAATATCTTGTGCTAGGATGAACACATCATAATTTTTCCTGTTAAAATTAATTGAATTTTTTTCCCATTTAACCGTTTTTTAACTTAGTGTCAGAGTTTTCAGGAACAAATTAAAGTCATTAACAAAGGGTAAGTATATTTAGAAAACCTATAATGAAGGACCTAAATGAGGAAGAACAGTCATTGTCATCATGATTTGCTCCCTTGGTAATGACAAGCCAGAATGCTAAGGAATCAAATAATGAAGATTGCTGGCCACATAGAAAACACTTAGACATGTAAAGTATGAAGAGATTATTTAAAAAAAAAAAAAAAAAAAGAATGGAGTAGGTAACAACAACAACAGCAACAGGGCATAGTGGAGAAAGCTTTGGCCTGGGAGTAAGGCAATCAGATTATGGCTCCACAACTTATCAGTTGTGTGTCTTTGAGTAAGTCATTTAACCCGTACCAGCCTCAGTCTTCCGATCTCTAAAACATGTATAACAATCCTTGATCTGCTTGTCTGACAAAACTGTTGTGAAGGTCAATGAAGACAATGTATTTGAAACTGCTCCATAAGAACGAAACAAATATAGAAGCCTAGCACCATATAATTTCAGATCTGAAGATATCTTTTCAGATGCAGGATCCAAAAAATAAAAATTCAGGTATACAACAGTGGTGTTCTTTCCAAGGGCTGTGAATGCCTTCTACCCTGACAACAGAAGGTTAAGACAAGAAAACAGAGGAGTATCAGAGTTGAAAAGCAACACCCAAAAAAACAGCCTAAGGAGGAGGACGGTTCGTTTTCAGTCAGTGACATGAAACATGCCTTCTCCGCATCAGTCCTGACTGAACACCAACAACTAAACCATCCTGGGCAAAGGACTGTTCAGAATTTCAGAAGCTATGGTATTTGACTGGCAAAAGACAGGGAAACCCTGGTGGCATAGTGGTTAAGAGCTCAGGCTGCTAACCAAAAGATTTGAATCCTCTGGGTGATCCTTGGAAACCCTATTGGGCAGTTCTACTCTGCCTTATAAGGTCACTGTGAGTTGGAATTGACTCAGTGGCAATGGGTTTTTTCAGTGGGGCCTAAGACAAAATTTTACAACAGTAAAGTCTGGCTTCTGTAGCCTTCACACACTGGGTCAGCTCCCCTTGGATCTCTCAAACTTATCAGTGCTAGTGGAGTGGGTCAGCTCTACCTGTTGGCTGCACTTACAATTAAGAAGTCATTGGCACAAACTCCCTTGGTGATTGCCTGAGTGCATTGTCTGTGCTGCATGTCCACACTTCATCTTCACTAATGGTAATAGGAGTCAATTACCACCAGAGGAAGAACAGATGCACAAATGTCATCATGAAATGGGATTTGTGGGTATGTAGAAAGAGAACACAAGGTAAACCAGACTCAGTCTACAAAATTCAACTAACTAGATTGCCAAGAAACAGGTTCCATTTGTTCTTATTTTGTGCTTTTATTGTTTGGGCTACCATGAATATTTATCTTCTGTAAACTAGTCCTTTAATATTTAATTTTTTGCTATTTAGGAAATGAAACAAAAAAGCTCCTTTAGCATGAATATCATGAGATATTACTGTTTATAAGCAACTGTTAGAGGTTTTATTAATCCACATATCTTTGCTTCCCAGGGTAAAGGCATATTGATTTATCTAGCACCTGCTGTTAATGCTTGATATTTGGCAGTGGAGGCTGAGCTGGTCTACACAGGGGAGCTGTTTACATGATCAGCATAATTATTATTGGGTTGCACAATGTGCATGAGGGTACTGGTACTTACACTTTCACAACATCTAAGACCATGAATATACCCTGCAGTGATCCTGTTGCCAGGAACTCTGGGTTCTGCTCTGCGCAACTCCATCCAGGGCCACAAAAACAGAGACCGAGCTGGGGAGAACAAAAGGCAACTTTAGGGAGGCAGGGCCAAGATGGTGGAGTAGTCACATGCTTCCGGTGGACCCTCTTACAACAAAGACCCAAAAAAAACAAGTGAATCAATTACATATGACTATCTAGGAGCCCTGAACATCTAAGGCAAAGCTGAAGAACTGGACTGAGTGGCAGGGGGAGGGAGAGACGGTTCGGAAGCAGCAAGGAGTTGCCAGACCTGACCCAGTGAGAGCCCGAGCCCCTCAGGCCTGAGCAGCTCACGGGTGAGCAGTGAGGCAGGCAAGCAGCGGTGCTTGGGAGGCACGTTTTCCACGCCGGGAGAGACCCAGTGCCAGAGGGTCTACTTGGCCACCAGTGAGAAGCAGCCCTGGATCAGCAAAAGATAAGTACCTGCGTTCAGCCTACCGCGCAGACCAAAAAATCCCCCTTAAAGAAAAGCCTCTCTCCCACTTACCTCCCCACTCCCTGCTCTGCACTGGGTCCCAGACCAGCTTCAGCAATTGCCAAGTCCCCTGGGCCAGAAGTAGGATCCGTCACACACCCTGACCCATTCTCCTGACCTTGGAGGGTGAACAAATTAACAAAGAGGGGAAAAAATAAACTGCCGGCTCCCCTAAGCCAGGAAACCAGGGTAGGCACAGCTCCTTTACCTAGGCACAGGCATAAGGGATCCACGGAGTTTGAGTGCCTTTCCCCCTGCAGAGACTTGTTGGGCCCATTTCAACAGCATAGGCCCTGATTACCACATTACATCAGGGTATATACCTGAAGTCTAACTTCAACTGTTTCAGCTGTGAAGTGGCAGGTTCGTGATATTTGACACTGCTCTGCCCATTAAGCAGGGTCTTCACCTACCCGCATCAGGTGCCTGAGGACTAGTGGCTCTACCCACACCACCTAGCCACCTGTGATACAGGCCCATGAATAAGAGGTGCCCCCTAGTCGTTACAGCCAACAGCATTGGGTGCTCGTAGCCTGGCTGCAAAACCCACTCACCTACACGTTCTAGGGAACAGGGACACGCCTTCCTCCTGGACACTCGGGGGTGGCCGTCAGCTCCCTGCCTTGCTCAGAGTGTATCCCCCTGCTGCAGCCAGATGCCTGTGCCTACACCAATCACCCATGCCTGTCTAGGACTGTAGGTTAGAGCCTACACCACACACTTGGTGGCTATCTACCTGGGTACCTGAGCTGAATCCATACAGCAGGAGTGGGCAGACTCCTGAGCTCACATACCTAGCAACAGATCTAACCAGCTGGTGAAAGGGCATCAGAGCTTCCAAGGTGCCAATAATCAAACTAGCTCATACGAGCACCTATTTGGGCATATCAAAACAAGAAGCTAGGACACAGTAAGCAAACATAAAATAAAGGAATATAATAACTTATTGATGGCTCAGAGACAACAGTCAATATCAAATCACATAAAGAGGCAATCCATGATGGCTTCAGCAAGCTCCCAAAATAAAGAATCTAGAAATTTTCCAAAGGAGGAAAATTTCTTGGAATTACCGGGGGCAGAATACAAAAGATTAATATACAGAACCTTCAAGAAATTAGGAAGGAAATTAAGCAAAATGCAGAACATGCAATAGAGGAAATTAAAAAGATTAGAGAAGAGCATAATGACAAATTTAACAGGCTGCAAGAATCCATAAAGAGACAGCAATCAGAAATCCAGAAGATTAACAATAAAATGTCAGAATTAGACAACTCAATAGAAAGTCATAGGAGTAGAATTGAGGCAATAGAAGTCAGAATTAGTGAGATTGAAGATAAAGCACTTGACACCAACTTATTTGTGGAAAAATCAGATAAAAGAATTTTAAAAAATGAAGAAACCCTAAGAACTATGTGGGACACTATCAAGAGGAATAACCTACGAGTGGTTGGAGTACCAGAACGGGGGGTGGGGGGGACAGAAAATACAGAGAGAATTGTTGAAGATTTGTTGGCAGAAAACTTCCCTGATATCATGAAAGAAGAGTAGATATCTATCCAAGATGCTCATCAAACCCCACATAAGGTAGATCCCAAAAGAAAGTCACCAAGACATATTATAATCAAACTTGCCAAAACCAAAGATAAAGAGAGAATTTTAAGAGCGGCTAGGGATAAACGATAAGTCATCTACAAAGGCGAGTCAATAAGAATAAGCTTGGACTACTCAGCAGAAGCCACGCAGGCAGGAAGGTAATGGGATTACGTATATAAAGCCTTGAAGGAAAAAAACTGCCAGCCAAGACTTATATATTCAGCAAAACTGTCTCTCAAATATGATGGTGAAATTAGGGCATTTTCAGACAAACGTAAGTTTAGGGAATTTGTAAAAACCAAACCAAAATTACAAGAAATACTAAAGGGAGTCCTCCAGTTAGAAAATCAGTAAAACCTAATGTATGTATAAATTTTTGTATGGTAAAAAATAAAAAAAAATTTAAAATAAATAAAATATAAAAGAAAATCAGTAACATCAGATAACAATCCAAGACTGGAACACAGGACAGAGCAACTAGATATCAACCCAGATAGGGAAGTCACAAAAATAAGTCAAAGGTAAAACACTGAAAATAGGAAAATAGGTGTCAATATGTAAAAGATGACAACGTTAAAACAAAAAAGATGGACTTAAAAAATGTAGACATAGATTTTGCATATGGAGAGGAAGTCAAGGCAATATAAAGAAATAAAAGACTGGTATAAACTTAGAAAAATAGGAGTAAATATTAAGGTAACCACAAAGGAAACTAACAATCGTACAAGTCAAAATAAAAAACTAGAAAAATACAAAGACTCAGCAAACACAAAATCAACAACAATGAAAAACATGAAAAGAAAATACATAAAGAAAAACGACTCAGCGCAGAAAATTAAGTGGAACAAAGAAACTGTGAACATCACACCAAAAAAGACATCAAAACGACAGCACTAAATTCATACCTATCAATAATTATGCTGAATGTAAATGGACTAAATCTACCAATAAAGAGATAGAGAGTGGCAGATTGGAAAGGCAACTTTATTGGTTGGTCAAGCAAGGAGACAGATGGGGCTGCCTGCCATACAAGACTGCTTCGCAGTCAGCTTGTTGAGGCTGGTTTACATAGGCAGGATCAGTTTCAGAATACAAAATGGCTCGCGCGCGCAGGCACAGAGCATTTCAGAATGAGTAAGCATTTTCTAAGGCCCAAGTTCAATTCCCCACTCTGGAGAAACTTAGTCATTTTTGTTCATTAGCATGTCAGCTCTCCACCCAGGGGCAGAGAATTTGCCATGCATGAAGCAATTAATGAGCTAAAGGTCATCTGGAATGCCAGGATGGAGGGCAGAACCTGTTCCAGCCGATTCCGGCTAGCTGGTGGCTGTTTCTCTTTTCGGAGGTTCTGAGGCGTTAAAGAAAGAACTCTAGGAAATAAATAGACTGGGTGAAGGGCTGTCTTGAGGCTAAGAGAAATGGCTCTATGGCTCTAGCCTTGTCTTAATCTCATTCTGAAAACTGAATGATACACTAAGACATTACAAGGTCAGCTCCTGAATATGAACCTGCCCTAAAACAGATTAATGGGAACTTGCATTACTGGTACAGGCCCTAGAACCATTGTACTATACCAACAGAAAGAAGGCACGATTTTGCTTTTAACACCAGTCTCTCTCCCCACTTTTCCGAATACTTCTTCACCCTCCTCCCTCTCTTCCATATATCAGCAGCTCTAGACACATTATTTTCTCTGCAATGGAAATCCAATCCCTTTCCTATTTGTTAATGCTATTGTGTTAGAATTTCAAATTATCTGAATTAATAAAGGTTTTATTACAGAATATCTGAGTGGCAGCCTTCTCGGTCGATTGAGCTGACCCAGGGCATCAAAGGCACTGGCCAGAAGGATTCACTCTCAGAGAAATGGGATGACCTGAGGAAAGGACAGGCGTCCACGAAGGTGACCAGATGGTACACAGGTAGGCAGAGACCTCTTTCTAAGCAGACAGAAAGGTGTCCAGGGGTTAATGGGGCTAATAGTAACCGTGAGGTGTGGTATACGGGAGGGGAGGTCCTAATGGTTCTGTTGTTATTCTGTGCCATCAAGTTGATTCTGACTCATAGCGACTCTATAGGACAGAGTGGAACTGCCCCATAGGATTTCCTAGGCTGTAATCTTTAAGGGAGCAGATAGCCAGGTCTTTTCTCCTGAGGAGTGGCTGATGGGTTCAAACTGCCAACCTTTCGGTTAGCAGCTGAGCGCTTAACCATTACATCACCAGGGCTCCTTCATAATGTTTCTACAGGCCTTCAATTTATCTGACAGGGAATCTAGTATTTGCTTACAGCAGTCAGAAAGCCCAGCCTGGAATCAGCTCAAGGGAGTGGTCACCACAGACACACATAATAGGATTAATATAACAAAAGGATTTTCAGTAAATAAACAAAGCCAGCCTTGGCTTCTTTAAATTATATTCTAATTAACCAAATGACTTTAAGTTCAAACATTAAATGATAATAAACTCATCTAGATAAAGCTTGTCACTTCTAGTCTCAATTTATTTAGAACTCTAAAAGACAGGTGAAACCTGGAACTAGCACAAATAAAAATCCACTCACTGGCTCCAGTGGAAAATAAACTTTGTGTAGTGCAGTCTTGAAATAGGAGCAGGGGGCTTTGAGCCTTTCATTGTCTTTGAGCAATTCTGACAGCTATACATAAATGATACTTGTCCATGGATATGCAATTTCTGCCTGGTTGAGGGACAATTGACTTCCCTCCCTCTGTTGAAAAAGCCAGTTTTGTATCTATTTGTAAATTCATTTTAACATCATTGATTCACCTACGTAAGTGTAATGCTTTGAATTCTCCTTGAGTGGGTTTTAATATCTTACTGGTTTCCTCATTAATTAATGAGTTAAATAAAATCCTTAATGTATCCTTCAATAGGTCCCATGCAGCCCTAATTTAATGATTCAAGGGATACACATACCCTACCCATTGCCATCAAGTCAATTCCCACTTATAGCGACCCTATAGGACAGAATACTGCCTCATAGGGTTTCCAAGGCTTTAAATCTTTAAGGAAGCAGACTGCTACATCTTTCTCCCACAGAGCAGCTGGTAAGTTCTAACCTCCGACCTTTCAGTTAGCAGCCAAGGGCTTAACCACTACACCACCAAGGCTCCTTGATTCAAGGGATACAAACCTAACAATATATCCTCTATGCAACAATGGTTCTGTGTAGCTCTCTTTGATATTATCCATCATATTTTACCATCACCATTAATTGTGCTTTTATTAGGTAATTTAATTCAATTCCTCAACAACTGGGGCCTGTTATTAATACATAAGGCATCTTGTTGGGTGTTATGGTAAATATGGGAGGGGAAATGTAGCTCCTTCTCTCAAGTGATTAACTGATCTTTGGGGACAAGAGGTTCATAGTCCTTTAACCTAACCATAAAACAGTCTGTTGTGGATGCTAAGACCATAAGCATTGATGTCAGACAGACCAGAGTTCCAGCCCGGTTTATTCCTTTCTAACTTTGAGGCCTTGGGGAAATTACTTAATCTCTAAATCTCAATTTCCTCATCTATGTAATGGGGATAGTATCTACTGAAAATTATATTCTGAAACTTGAGAAGGATGATGCACATAAAGCACTTAGCACAATGTCTGGCACATAATAAATTGTAAAATAGGATCTTTATCAGGTAAACATTATTCAGTCCTTAGTAGAGAAGCCAGATCCCCTATCCAGACCAGCCTTCCCACCCCAACCACCACATACACACAGGATCAGGACTGGCTAGAAAGTGTGTCCTTACCATGTGTTCCTTAAGGCCCTGCACATCTCTTACAGGAGCACTTACATAGGGCCATCACACTAGACCAGAGGCCAGTTCATCCCACCAAATTCAAGTGGGATATACTCTCATGACCAAATTAAACATATCTCCCATTCTTGTTTACCTAACTATCATCTTCCTTTATCTCCCAAACTTTTTTTACATTTGCTCAGTTGACAGTTTCTCATCCACCCCTACCTGCAACATCAACTCCATTCCATTGCCAGAAAACTTTCCTACATCCTCAATCTCTTTTCCCAATATTCTTACCACCTGTTTATCCTGATTCTTTCCTAAATATGCTTCTTCCCTCAAAGCAAATGCAGCTTATTGTCAATTATGCCAGGGGACTCAGGATTAGGAGCAGAGGTGGATTTACTTGTGAAGCTCATGAAGGTTAAACTTCAGAGGTCCCTAACTTCCATGGAGAAACGCAGAACGTGTTCTTCTCTTTTGGTTTTCTAACTCAAGTCTTTGCACGTTTCATTATAATACTTTATTTTGTCTTCTTGAGCTGCCCTTTGAAATCTGCTGTTCAGCTCTTTTACTTCATCATTTCTCCCATTCACTTTAGCTTCTCTACGTTCAAGAGCAAGTTTCAGAGAGTCTTCTGACTTGCATTTTTATCTTTTCTTTCTTTCCTGTCTTTTAATGACCTTTTGCTTTCTTCACGCATGATGTCTTTGATGTCATCCCAAAACTTGTCTGGTGTTTGGTCATTAGTGTTCAATGTGTCAAATTTATTCTTTAGAGGATCTGCAAATTCAGGTGGGATATACTCAAGGTCAAACTTTGGCTCTCGTGGACTTGTTTTAATTTTCTTCGGCTTCAACTTGAACTTGCATGTAAGAAATCAATGGTCTGTTCCCCATTCAGCCCCTGGCCTTGTTCTGACTGATGACATTGAGCTTCACCATCGTCTCTTTCCACAAATGCAGTCACTTTGATTGCTGTGTTTTCCATCTGGTTAGGCCCATGTATATAATTACCATTTGTGTTGCTGAAAAAAAGGTATTTGCAATGAGTAAGTCATTGGTTTTGCAAAATTCTATCCTGTGTTGTTTCTATGACCAAGGCCATATTTTCCAACTACTGACTCTTCTTGTTTCCAACTTTCGCATTCCAATCACCAGTAATTATCAATGCATCTTGATTACATTTGATCAATTTCAGACTGCAGAAATTGGTAAAAATCTTCAATTTCTTTGTCATTGGCATTAGTGGTTGGTGCATAAATTTGAATAATAGTCATATTAACCGGACTTCCTTGTAGGCATATGGATATTAGCCTATCACTGACAGCATCGTACTCCAGGATAGATCTTGAAATGTTCTTTTTGACGACGAATGTGATGCCATTCCTCTTCAATTTGTCATTCCCACCATAGCAGATCATATGAAAAAACTGAAGAAAAAATTCAAGCCTCGAGTTGCAATTTTTGAAGGATTCTGCGGTGAAAATATTGAACGATGCAGGAAGCATCAAAAGAAGATGAAAGGAATACACAGAGTCACTGCACCAAAAAGATTTAATCAACGGTCAACCATTTCAGAAGGTAGCATATGATCAAGAACCGAAGGTAATAAAGGAAGAAGTCCAAGCTGCACTGAAGGCATTGGTGAAAAACAAGGCTCCAGGAATTGATGGAATACTAATTAAGACGTTTTAACAAACACATATAACACTGGAGGTGCTTACTTATCTATGCCAAAAAATTTGGAAGACAACTACCTGGCATATTTATCCATATTTATGGATAAATAGATCCATATTTATGCCCATTCCAAAGAAAGGTGATCCAACAGAATGTGGAAATTATAGAACAATATCATTAATACTACACACAAGTTAAATTTTGCAGAAGATAATTGAAAAATGGTTGCAGGAGTATATCGACAGGGAACTGCCAGAAATTCAAGCCAGATTCAGAAGAGGACCCGAAATGAGGGATATCATTGCCGATGTCAGATGGATCTTGGCTGAAAACAGAGAATACCAGAAAGATGTTTACCTGTGTTTTACTGTGTAAAGGTATTTGACTGTGTGGATCATACCAAATTATGGATAATATTGTGAAGAATGGAAATTCCAGAACACTTGATTGTGCTCATGAGGAACCTGTACGTAGACCAAGAGGCAGCCATTTGAACAGAAAAAGGGGATACTACATGGTTTAGAGTCAGGAAAGGTGTGTGTCAGGGTTGTATCCTTTCACCATACTTATTCAATCTTTATGCTAAGCAAATAATCTGAGAAGTTGGACTATATGAAGAATGGGGCATCAGGATTGGAGGAATACTCATATACAACCTGCAATATGCAGGTGACACAGCCTTGCTTGCTGAAAGTGAAGAGGACTTGAAGCTCTTACTGATGAAGGTCAAAGATTACAGCCTTCAGTATGGATTACACTTCAACATAAAGAAAACAAAAATCCTCACAACTGGAACCCAATAAGCAACATCATGATAAATGGAGAAAAGATTGAAGATGTCAAAGATTTCATTTACTTGGATCTACAATCAATGCCCATGGAAGCAGCAGTCAAGAAATCAAATGATGTATTGCATTGGGCAAATCTGCTGCAAAAGACCTCTTTAAAGTGTTGAACAGTAAAGATGTCACTTTGAGGACTAATGTGCACCTGATCCAAGTCATGATATATTTAATCACCTTGTATGCATGTGAAAGCTGGACAATGAATAAGAAAGAACAAAAAATTGATGACTTTGAATTGTGGTTTGGGGGAAGAATATAGAATATAACGTGGACTACCAAAAAAACGAACAAGTCAGTCTTCAAAGAAGTACAGCCAGCTTGCCTTCAGAAGCGAAGGTGGCAAGACTCCATCTATGTTCTTTGGACATGTTATCAGGAGAGACCAGTCCCTGGAGAAGGTCATCATGCTTGGTAAGGTAGAGGGTCAGCAAAAAAGAGCAAGACCCTCAACAAGACGGATTCACACAGTGGCTGCAACAATAGGCTCAAACATAGCAAGGATTGTTGAGGATGGCACAGGACTGGGCAGTGTTTCATTCTGTTGTATACAGGGTTTTTATGAGTCGGAACCGACTCAACAGCACCCAACAACTTCCATGGGCTCCTTCTAAGGCCCTAGGACGTACACTAACACTGTGTCATTTGTTTTTGTAATTTTTTCAAAAATAATTTAGCCACAATCAGATGTTTTTTTCCACTCCTTTCTCATCATGCTTTCCCTGTCAGATGACATTGTAGCAATCAATTCTTCGTTTGAGGCATCTTTCCCTGCTTACGACTGATTTCTCACTTGGCTTCTAGTACACCACTTTCTGGTTCTCCTACTTCCTTAGTCTGCTTTGCTGATTCTTCATCCTTCTACCTTTGAACCCTGGAGTAATTCAGGGAACAATCTTTATGTACTTACTCCCTAGCCTGTAGGGCCTGGATCTTACCCAACCACAAAGATTACAAAATACCAAATACCATTTATATTCTGAAGACAACCAAAGTTTTACCTCCAGTCCCAACCTCCTCTAAACTCCAGATTAATGAATGTAAATGCCTAATAGACATCTTCAGATGTCTAATAGGCACCTCTAACTTAACATGCCCAAAACTAATCTTGCCCAAACCTGTATTTCAGTCTTCCATATATCGTATCAACTTCCAGATGCTCAGGCCAAAATCCTTGGTTATCCTTGTAACTCCCTCATCCAGTCCTTTAACAAATCCTATTATCTGCCCCTTTACTATTGGTAACTACCTCAACCACTCCAGTCCATCTTTGCCCAAACCAAGATCATTTGCCTTAAACTATCCAAATAGCTTGGTTTCCATTCTTGCCCCACTGTTTTGCTCAGGTTGACTCCTCTACTTAACCCTCTGAATGCTTATCTCACTCAAAAGATAATATAACCATGTCGTAAAAGACTCAAATACAGATCCTGGCTAACTTTGAGTCTGATTCCCTCTGCTATAGTCACTTCTTTACCGTTCCTAGAAGGCTCCAGGAATTCTCTTCCCCACAGGACCTTTTCGGTTACCACTGCTTAATAAACCACCCAAATTTGGGCATGGCTTCCCTCTCTGATCATAACATAAGCACGTACTTTTCTTCATAGCATGTATATTAACATGTACTGCTGCTCCAAGATATAAATTCAGCTGAGGGCAACTTTTGTTCACTACTCTCCAGTACCTGATACATAAAACAAATTCCTATTAGTGGTAGAACAGTACTTCCCAAACTTGAATGTTCATGCAAATTGATTCGATTAAGTGTGTGGTGGAGCCAACTTTTCATTTCTAATAGGCTCAGAGGAATGTGGCAAGTCCGAGCACCTTTTGGAAGATCCTAGGCTAATTTCATTCCTAGCCTCAGGTCACTAGTTACCTACACTTATCAATGTGTGTTAAAGCTACCATATTTTACCTACAACTTTTACTGGACTTCTCAAAAAATGGCTTTAAGACCAATGATTTCTTTTACAACCTGTGCACCCACCCTTCCTATTGCTCCACAATTACTGCTTTTCTCAGCAAATATATCTGTACACATTGATGTATCTGTATTCATGTGTACAAATCTATTTGTCGAGAAAAGCAAAAATTTGCAGATTCCCAAATGGAAATTGAGACCCCCACACTAACAGTAATCACTGCTCACTCCCTTCCACATAATTTGAGAAATTTACAAGTTGTCATCTGTGAAATGTCTGAAAAGCTAGGACTGTAACCTATGGTCAAATCCCCAGAGCAGATTTTAATGACAGCCTTCCTTCCCAAAGTCATTTTTCAACAGCAATCTTTTACTCTTTCAGTATCCCACCTCACTGTAGTGAGTGAATTAATCATTAGTTTGTCTCAGGAAATACGCCACATGGTTTTCCCAAAGGTATCCTTTTTTCCAAATTAAAAATGAAACTGAAATTGACATTTACCAGAGTTCAGTATGAATACCTTTTTATAACTAGAAGAAAATAAGCCATGTATTTTAGATAAATCCAATGAGAAAAGTGATAGTATATTAAAAAGAAAAAAAGTTTATAACCAATTTATTATTCCATTCACATTAGAAGTCACAACTGAAGATTTTTTATTTTATATACAAAGAGCTAGAGCATTGTTTCTTTTGTTGTGCAGATGTCTTGGATACTCCATTCAAGGAAGATCACTTAGTCCAACTGGAAAATAAAAATGAAATGAATTATTTTAAATAGCTTTAAGACCTCAACTTTATTCTCATAAACTCTGGTTCACTACAGAATGCTATTTAAATTGTAAACTTGACCCACCCAACCTAGCTACCAAGATCTAAGTAGCTCAAATAGTTCTGTAATACCTACAACAAACAAGCTATTCCACAAACCTCAACATTTACATTTTAAACCCTGACTTTCAGTACTGGTATTCCAACTTCCTTCAAAGAAATATTCCCACTATAAAACACTACTACACAAAATGATCTTACCAAAAGTGCAGAGTGTTTTTAGGCAGATAACTATTAAATACAGTGCTAATGGTACTCAATGTGTGCCAGTCATTATCCTAAAAGGTTCACAAATTAACACATTTAATCTTAAAATCTATGAGAAACTAGGGACACCAAGCTAGCAGGTAGGCCAGTGTCTGTTCTCTCATCTGACATTACCTGCCTCCCACTGAGTTATCTGAACTCCCACCAAACATAAACTAGTTATTTGTGAAGAGTCTAAGCTTAAGATACTTTGTCTCTGCTGCAGAAATCTCATATTCACAATTTATATATAGCCCTACCATCCTGAACACCCAGGTCGGACCTGGATAGTACACAGAGCCCTGGTGGCACAATGGTTCCCATCTCAACTCCTAACCAAAGCGTTGGCAGTCCGAATCCACCAGCTGCTCCTTGGAAACACCATGGGGCAGTTCTACTCTTTTCTACAGGATCACTGTAAGTTGCAATCAACTCCTTGGGTTTGGTTTTTTTTTTTGCATGTTACAACAAAAAGCCATCCATTTTTAACAAGTAGATTGTATTCAATATCCTAAACAAAACTAAGTATGAACCAGAAAGCTGGCGATTTTATCTCAAAGAACCACTAAGGAATTAGTTTTCACCTTAAAAAAAAAAAATCAGCTAGTACTGGAGAGATAAAAGACCTAAAAAAGCTTCATATATACATTAATTTTTCAACAACCTCCCATTTATTCATCACAAGCAGAATCTGAGCTTTACGTGTCTTGATCAAGTTCAGCAGACACTTGCCTGCTAAAATCTAACAACATCTACCTGACCCCAAATCTCGAGCTCATTTCAATAATGACTCTAAAACCTGAGGTCAAAAGTTAACAAATATTTCGCTGAAAAATGTCTACGTACTTATGAAAATGTTAGACTATTTTTAAGGCCTTCACCAAAACCACCTCCATTCCATTAACATGACTGGAAAAAGACCGAGGTAAGTAGCAGACCCTGAACAGTGACAACCGCTACTAAGGAATAGCCTTGCTAACTAAAACAAAGGAAATGGGGGTTGCTCGAACGCTAACACTAAGGAACTAACAAGGCTTTTCAACGTTCACAGAAAACATGAGCGCATGGCGTCCACGGACGCGTACCTTAATGAAGCCTATATCCTTCGCATACTGACGGAAACACTGGCGGCACATATTGAGGCCGTACTTCCGGATCAGACCGTGCCGGTTTGAGCATACGCGGCTGCAAGAAAAAGTTGGCGTTATACAAGTTGCCGGGATTACAAGATTCCACACTCGGAAAGCCACCACCCGCACTCCTGGTCCTCCTGGCCCCATCACAGGCCTGTGATGGCGGCGGTCGCAGCCCCAATCGGTCATGCCCCACGCGCAGTCCGCAAGCGCCGCTATACTGGATTTCATGGAGCCTAAAGTCCCAAAGCAATCCTTCCCCCCAAACCACATTATATATCTCACCAAGAGCGGGAACCCTGGCCGAATTTTCGAGGGTGACTCCAGTAGAGCTGCTGATGGCCCATCTTGCCTTAAGGGACGCACCAAGGCAAAAGGAAAGAGGGAGTGCACGCATGCGCTCTTGAAGTTTTTGGAATTCGATTTACCCAGGATGCACTGCTGACATATAACGCGTGCGCAGTGTGGTAACGCTGTTCCGCAAGTGAATTGAGAATCTTGGAAACGTTCTAGGCCAGCACTGTTGGTGACGTCACCGCGTCTCAGCTTCTAAGGTTCGTCTAGCGCCGCTCGCAATCGCCGGGCGCGGTGGCGCGCGCCTGTAGTCCCAGCTACCCGGGAGGCTGAGGCTGGAGGATCGCTTGAGCCCAGGAGTTCTGGGCTGTAGTGCGCTATGCCGATCGGGTGTCCGCACTAAGTTCGGCATCAATATGGTGACCTCCCGGGAGCGGGGGGCCACCAGGTTGCCTAAGGAGGGGTGAACCGGCCCAGGTCGGAAACGGAGCAGGTCAAAACTCCCGTGCTGATCAGTAGTGGGATCGCGCCTGTGAATAGCCGCTGCACTCCAGCCTGGGCAATATAGCGAGACCCTGTCTCTTTTGAATCCCTGAAAAATGAATTGATTGTTTCAGCCTTTATGCACTGTTTTAATTGAAATTTTACGTTTGGAAAAAAGGATTTTGTGTCAACTCAGTACTGACACCTACTGGAGTATACTTACAAAATAATTTAAAATCACCTGTAATAATTAGAATAAACAGTAGGAGTCTGTATTTTGTTAAACAGTACGTTTTCAACTTTTTTTTTTGATTGACACACTCCTCCAAGAAATGCTATTTCACCATAAGTTCCTTGACGCTTAGCATGTTTGATACTTACATTTAGTCGGCCAAACTGAGGGAGAAATAAATGTGCAAAAAATGATTTACTCACAAAACTAATGAAAGCCAAATGCCATCTGGTAATTTCTGCTGAGAGAATATAAAGCCTAAAACTGTATTTTACATGGCTCTGGATTAAACACAGAATGTGAAAGCAAAGTTTTAACTGGATCTATAAAAAACTTTTACACATAACTCCTACATTAGAATTGAAATACAACACTGCTTGAGAGAATGTTATTTCAGGGTTCTGGTGGAGTCTTCCTTGCCAATCATTAAAGTAGGCATTGTGTTCCATGATAAAGGGAGGAGGTAAGTCAGAATTAAAAAGGATAGGACCTGATACTTACCCTCAAATTTGTAAATCTAGTGGGGAAAACAGAACTATCTCAAAGAGCCCTTCCTTCCAGTGTCACCTTTTGTGACTCAATAGCATACATACAGCTAAGTAACCAGAATATTCTGGATTCAGTGATAGAAGTACTCACAAAATATAAAAGGAGCAAAGAAGAGAAATTAATTCCAACCTGAGGTACATTTGAAGGGCTTTTGAGGCAGACCTTGAAGCATGGGATTTCTAGGGCAGAACTTGATGAAAACAAATGATTCACAAAAGGAAGAGCTTGAGTCAAAGAATGGAGTTGGAAAGGGCTTAGGGAAGATGAACAATCTGTGGAAGACACACTAAAGGCCTAGTGATGGATAACAAAGAGTATTTTATTCTAAAGCCTGATTGTAGAGGGTTTTATATCAAGCTTCTACAGTTTTCCTGGAATTGAAAGTCACTGATGTGTCATTTCCAAAATCCACTGTTTGCCTCTAAAAAGCTAATCTACCATTTGCCCATTTATACCCTTCTGCCTTTTTGAACCTTTCCTGGTTGGTCTCCATAATTTTTAAAAGATTACAATTGTTCTGAGATTAATTCCATAAATACTTTCAGTACCCTGTTACATAATCCTTTGTGTCTAGAGACATGAACTATTAAAAAAAGGATAAACAAGAAGGAACTAGTTACACTTATACACAATCTCCTAAATTGTATTGAGATTCAGACAGTTCTTATTCTTTATTCTGGTCTGAAGGTTATTCACCTTGATAGAGAAATTGCAAAACTGCAGTTGACAAATTATAGTTCATCTCAGTTTTAAGGTAAGGTGATACCATCTATCCCAACCACTGAGACTGTCCATTTCTTTTTCAATAAGAAAGCTGAGAATACAACTTTAAAACTGAATTTTAATCCAAGGTTTATAAAGAGATTTCAGCTTAATCCTGTACTCATTTTAGCTTAATCCTGTACTCATAGCCTCCAAGCACTCTTTTGTATTTGACTTTTAAATGCTTCTCCTGTTTAAACACATTTTTCCCTAAAATAATACTTAATGGGTTTAGTGCCTTTTTTCTTCTTTAATACAGTGATGAACAATGTTGTTGTTGTTAGGTGATGTCAAGTCGGTTCCAACAAAAACAATGTTCAATATGTACAACCTTTGTATGGTCAATTTGAATATATACTAGGCATAGAAATAATACAATCTACTCTTCATAATAATTTGTGCACAAAGACACCAAACAGACAACATGTGAACATTACAGTGAAATGACATCACAGGTCCACTTAAAATTCAGCATAATTCAAAACATACTTATCTATTGCAAATGACATCTTCCTAAACAGCAAGGTATCATTCAGTGGTAGTTTACCCGGAGTCTGATGCAGAGATCCGTTGTGTAGTTATAAATCTCTTACATGAGGCAACCTCTGCAGATAAGTTTGCTATCCACTGCTTCAAATACAAATTCTCTAGGTCAGAAACTTTGTAGACACTGTCTTTTATTTCAACCACTCCAGATTTTAAACTATTCTGGGTCTTGCCACTAAGTTTTGTTTTTTTTTTTTTTTTATGTCAGTGTTCTGATTTGAGGGACCAACCTTTGATGCGTCTTTTCAATGTCATCTCAATAGGTGAGGACAGTTTTTATATGGCATTAAATTTACTATCTAACGCTTCTATTTCTATCTGCATGGTTTTGGCTTTGATCCGAAGCTTGTGTGGCAATGTAGTGGAATTCACTTCTGGAACTTCAACCACTGTTACATGTTCACGTTAACTGGAGAGTGGATTGGGCCCTTGGTAACCTGCTGTTCATCTTCTCCTTCAGAAGACTTTCCTACCACACCATCATCCATCTCCAATGTTCTTGGAGACTTACTGGAGGAGCGATTGACTTGTAACAGGCGGAAAGTGAGAGTAGCCAGAAAATGAATTTACTATATAGTTTTGTTAGATGGATGTTGTATATAGGAGTCTCTGTCATCTCTTGGTTCTCTTGTACAGTTCTCCGGTTCCATTGGCCCTTATTTTATGATTTGGAATTTGTTTTTGGGACTTCTGCAGCTATTTGAAACAGGACTCTCCTGAGCGTGTTCTACTGAGGACACCCCTGAAACATCGGACAGAGAGCTCTGGGGAGAGTGCTTAATGACAGAAACACAGCAACTTGGCTGCCACTGGGTGTTCGTGTTCATCCGCAAATGAGCTAACATTAGATCTGGAAGTTGGATAGTCTTGAAAGTACACAGCTGTAGAATTACTGAGTTTCTGAACCTCTTGAGCGTATGCTAATTAAACCAAACTTTAATTTTAGCAAATGCAGTTCACCTTTTAACATGGTGTTTTCTCCTCCCAGTGCAAGTAGTTTGTTCTGTAGAACCAGGTCATTCAGTCGACATTTCTCATGAGATCATTTTTCCACCTTTTTTCCTAATACATGGCATCTTTTTTCTCATCGGGAAAGAACTCCAACTTTCTCTTGCACGCTGAAGATGTGTTTTTCCCTACACTTCCTTCGTTTAGTAGGAGGTCTTTCCCTGTCATCAACTTTTCAGATGCTTCAGTTAAAGCAGAGTTAAGTACCGTCATCTTGTCTACACTGCTACTAGTTTCAAGCGATCCCTGCTCCTTTTTCATGGTCTGCATTTTTCTCAGCTGCATCAGAAACCACCTTTATCTTTATGTATGGTGTGGGACAACAAATTATTTTCCCCATATTCTCAAACTCTTTGAAAACTGTGGGTTAACATCCATTCATATTCTTCCTTTCGGTTCTACAGTCCAGGATAAATACCTCAGGCTCCTCTTGTTGAATGGAGTAGGTGTCTTCTAGGTTATGCAGTTGTGGAGGGTAGCAAGTCCCAAATCAATGGGTCAGGTGTCAGGCTGGAGGCTTTTCCTGACTCACGTGGTTGCAGGGGCTGATGAACTCAAATTGGCAGGTCAGACGACAGGCTGCTGGATTACAGGGCTGCAGAAGCTGGCAAATCAGGTTCCGTGATAGACTGCTGGCCCTCAGGGCTCTGGAAGCTGGTAAATACCAGAATCGGCAGGTCAGACAGCAGACCACTGGCTCAAGTCCCAAGAAGCAGAGGTCAGATGATGATGAGCCAGATGCAGGATCCAGAGAAAGCTTTGCCAGAGCATTTGTATATATTGGATGCAGGCCACATCCCCAAGGAAACTCCCTTTTCAGCTGATTGGCTGTTCACATCAGATCACAAAATAGGGGATGACTACAACAGATCACAAAATGAGGGTGATTACATCATTACCTAATTGCCATATTACATCATTACATAACTGCTTTGGGCAGTGGCCCCATCCCCCTGGCACACCTTAACAGCAGCCCCCACTCTGGAACCAAGTTGGCAACTTGGTTGAAACCTAGGTCTTTGGTCTTTGAAACCTAGGAGGCTGTGGCCCCACACTTTGAGATCCAGGAGACCATGGCCCCATGCTTTGAAACCAAGAAAGCCCTGCTTCCCACGCTCCTTCCAACAGTTCTGCTGATATCCAAACTGCTCCAGGGATGCGCCTTTTCTTTCCTTGGAGGACAACAGGTATAGCTCCTTTGGCCTGTTTTCTCCCTGTAGAATTCCAAGGGGCAGACAGGTTTCATTCCTTTCATTCTGTCCCTGTCCCTTTCAGCCTAAGCTGGTGGGTTTTTCCTGAGATCCATCTGTCACAGGCTTAATCTCCTTAACAAACAATTGAGTCACTGTTATGGATTGTGTCCCCCAAAAATATTGTTAACTTGGCTAGGCCTTGATTCTCAGTATTATGTAACTATCTTCCATTGTGTAAGCTGATGTAATTATCCTCCATTTTGTTATCTGAAGTAATTATCCTACGTGTTATAAATCCTAACCTCTATGATGTTAATGAGGCAGGATTAGAGGCAGTTACCTTTTTTTTTAATTGTGCTTTAAGTGAAAGTTTACAGTTCAAGTCAGTTTCTCATACAAAAATTTATACACACATTGTTACGTGACCCTAGTTGCTCTCCCTATAATGTGACAGCACACTCCTCCTTTCCACCCTGTATTTCCCGTGTCCATTCAACCAGCTCCTGTTCCTCTCTGCCTTCTCATCTCGCCTCCAGACAGGAGCCGCCCATTTAGTCTCACATATCTACTTGAGCTAAGAAGCACACTCTTCACAAGTATGATTTTATGTCTTATAGTCCAGTCTAATCTTTGTCTGAAGAGTTAGCTTCGGGAATGGTTTTAGCTTTGGGCTAACAGAGAGTCTGGGGGCCATGTCTTCTGGGGTCCCTCCAGTCTCAGTCAGATCATTAAGTCTAGTCTTTTTACTAGAATTTGAGTTCTGCACCCCACTTTTCTCCTGCCCCATCAGGGACTCTCTGTTATGTTCCCTGTTAGGGCAGTCATTGGTGGTAGCCGGGCACCACCTAGTTCTTCTGATCTCAAGCTGATGATGTCTCTGATTTATGTGGCCCTTTCTGCCTCTTGGGCTCATATTTTCCTTCTGTCTTTGGAGTTCTTCATTCTCCTTTATAGAGGCAGTTATCTTAATGAGACAGGATACAATCTGCAGGATTAGGTTGTACTTTGAGTCAATCTATTTTGAGATATAAAAGAGATTAAACAAGCAGAGAGAGGGACCTCCTACCACCAAGAAAGAAGAACCCGGAGTGGAGCACGTCTTTTGGATTCAGGGTCCCTGCACTGAGAACCTCCTAGACCCAGGAGAAGATAGATGCCAAGACATATGGAGATCTCCAAGGAACACCAGGCCCATGGATGTTGAAAGGAGACAAGGACCTTCCTCCAGAGCCGACAGAGAACACCTTCCCCTAGAGCTAGTACCCTGAATTCAGACCTCTAGCCTCCTAAACTGTTAGAGAATAAATTTCTGTTTGTTAAAGCCACCCACTTGCAGTATTTCTGATATAGCAGCACTGTATGGCTAAGACAGCACCTTAAAATTCTTCCAGTCTCTACCTATTATCCAATGCAAAACTGCTTCCACATCTTAGCTATCTGTTAGAGCAGTACCCAACTCTTCCGGTATTAAATTCTCTTAGTTATATCTAGCGCTGTTATAAAAAAAAAAAAAAATACCACAAGTGGGTGGCTTTACCAAGCAGAAATTTATTTTCTCACTTTAGGAGGCTTTTCATGTTGTTAGGTGCCCTTTAGTTGGTTTCGACTCATAGCGACCCTATGTATAACAGAGCAAAACAATGCACGGTCCTGTGCTATCCTCATAATCATTGCTAAGTTTGAGCCCATTGTTTCAGCCACTGTCACTCCATCTCACTGAGGGTCTTCCACTTTTCTACTGACTCTCTACTTTACCTAGCATGATGTCTTCCTCCAGGGAGTGGTCCCTCCTGATAACATGTTCAAAGTACGTGAGACAAAGTCTCACTATCCTTAATTCTGAGGAGCATCCAGTTGTACTTCTTCCAAGACAGGTATGTTCATTCTTCTGGCAGTCCATGGCATATTCAGTATTCTCTGCCAACAGCATAACTCAAATGCATCAATTCTTCTTCCTTTTCCTTATTCATTGCCCAGCTTTCGCATACATATGAGGCAACTGAAATACCATGGCTTGGGTCAGGTGCATATTAGTCCTCAAGGTGACATCTTTGCTTTTTGACACTTTAAGGAGGTCTTTTGCAGAGATTTTCCCAATGAAATATGTCATTTGATTTCTTGACTGCTGCTTGCATGGGCATTGATTGTGAATCCAAGTAAAATGAAATCTTTGACAACTTCAATCTTTTCTCTGTTTATCATGATGTTGCTTATTGGTCCAGTTGTAAGGATTTTTGTTTTCTTTATGTTAAGGTGTAAGCCATACGAAGGCTGTAGTCTTTGATCTTCATCAGTAAGTGCTTCAAGTCCTTTTTACTTTCAGCAAGGAAGGTTGTGTCATCTGCATATCGAAGGTTGTTA
Source organism: Trichechus manatus latirostris (assembly GCF_000243295.1). Taxonomy (NCBI): domain Eukaryota; kingdom Metazoa; phylum Chordata; class Mammalia; order Sirenia; family Trichechidae; genus Trichechus; species Trichechus manatus. Next base: position 1,279,979 of record NW_004443946.1, read on the forward strand.
ATGAGTCTTCCTCCAATCCTGATGTCCCATTCTTCTTCATGCAGTCCAGCTTCTCAGATTATTTGCTCAGCGTACAGATTGAATACATGTGGTGAAAGGAGACTACTCTGATGCATGCCTTTCCTGGTTTTAAACCATATGGTATCCCCTTGTCCTATTCAAATAACAGCCTTTTCATCTATGTATAGGTTCCACCGAAGCACAATTTAGTGTTCTAGAATTCCCATTGTTCACAATGTTATCCATAATTTGTTATGATCCACATAGTCGAATGCCTTTGCATAGTCAATTACACATCTTTCTGGTATTTTCCGCTGCCTTAGTTACCTCGTGCTGCTATAACAGAAATACCACAAGGAGGTGGCTTTAACACAGACGAATTTACTCTGACTGTACTTCTAAGACAGATTTGTTTGCAAGTAAAATTTTACTGAAGATAATTCAAAAAAGGTTGCAGCAGTACATCAACAGGAAACTGCTAGAAATTCAAGCCGGATTCAGAAGAGGACATGGAATGAGCGATATCATTGCTGATGTCAAATAGATCTTGGCTGAAGGCAGATGTCATGGATTGTGTCCCCGCAAAATATGGGTCACCTTAGCGAGACCATGATTAACAGTATTGTGTGTGGTTGTCCTCCATTTTGTGATCTGATGTAGTTATTTTGGGATGTGTTGTAAATCCTAACCTCTGTAGGGTCGCTATGAGTCAGAATTTACTCGATGGCAACCAGTTTGGTTTTATATGTTAATGAGGCAGGACCAGTGTGGGGTGTATCTTGAGTCCCAGCTTTACAAGATGGTATAACTCAAGTCACATCCTAGCTTAACTCACACTTTTACTAGAGATAAAAGGAGAGAGAAGCAAGCAGAGAGGAGAGTGACCTCACTACACCATGAAAGAAAAGCCAAGAGCTGAGTGAATCTTTGGAACTGGGATCCCTGCTCTGAGATCCTCCTAAACCCAGGGGAAGACTGATACCAAGACACATGGAGATAGAGATCTCCAAGGAACCAGGAAGCAGAAGACAAAGAGACAAGGACTTTCCTCCAGAGCCGACAGAGAGAGAAAGCCTTTCCCTAGAGCTGGCACCCTGAATTTGGACTTCTAGCCTCTTAAACTGTGAGAAAATAAATACTGTCTGTCAACTTGGCTAGGTCATGATTCCCACTATTATATGATTGTCTACCATTTTATTATCTGGTGTGATTTCCCTGTGTTGTAAACGCTACTACTATGATGTAATAAGATGGATTAGTGGCAGTTATATTGATGAGGTCTACAAGATTAGACAGTGTCTTTAGCTAATCTCTTGAGATATAAAAGAGAGAAGCAAGCAGAGAGACACAGGACCTCATACCTCCAAGAAAGCAGTGCTGGGAGCAGACCGCATCCTTCGGACCTGAGGTTCCTGTGCTGAGATGCTCCCAGACCAAGAGAAGATTGATGACAAGGACCTTCCTCCAGAGCTGACAGAGAAGAGAAAGCCTTCTCCTGGAGCTGACACCCTAAATTTGGACTTGTAGCCTACTGGACTGTGAGAGAATAAATTTCTCTTTGTTAAAGCCATCCACCTGTGGTATTTCTGCTATAGCAGGACTAGATGACTAAGACAGCACCTAAGAACAACTTGATGCACAGGCAGTATAAGGCCAGGAGGGAGGCGCCTAAGGCTCAGAATTTTAGCAGGCAAGACGACGACCCAGAGAGTGAGCACCTCCTTAAAATTTGCGCCCCAGGCGCCTCTATTTCTGGCCCTTCCTTGTTTAAAAAGTGGAATAAAGAGTCCGAAGGACACACACGGTCTGGGATGGTCTTTCCAAGTCTCAGGTGCAGTTAAGCCGCTCCACCGCGGTTGCAAAGTAACAATTGGTTCAACAGGAGTTGCCAAGTCAAACATGGTCATCACAAGTTCCGCTCTGAGATGATGAGTGTTGCATCTTGAGTAAGGGGAGCCACCGAAAGATAAAAAGAACTATCAGCTAGTTGGCGCCGGGAAATGTCGCGCCCTCCCTGGTTTATTGGGCAACTCGTAACGGCCGAAGATATATAATTAAATAGCCTTTTCCTATAACCTGCCTTCCTCTGGAAATTTAAGGGGCCCAACATGTTCCGGAAATACTTAAATGTCAACAGCGGGAACTGTAGCACTCGGCCCCAAACAATAATAACCGCGGCGGCACCCACGGCGCTCGGGGCAAGGGACTTTGCGCCTCTGCCGAATGCCGGTTTCGGGTGCGCAAGCTGGGTCCTTGGGCGACCGATGTCCGCGCACCGCCGCTTCCCAACCACAGCGAGGACACGGCTCTGCAGGGGACCGGTGACGCCCTCCTCCCCGCGGGTCTCGGAGAGCCACTATATGAGAAAGCCCGAGAAGGTGGCACATCAAGCAGACAGGCGCATCCGCGGACGGCCCATGTGCTCGAGGCCCCGTTGGCTGCGCTGCGCGGCGCGGCGGGAAGAAGTTTCAAAGGAAAGGTTGGGGGCCGGCTCCAGCCGCTCTGGCGGAATGAAGCTGCACTGCGAGGTGGAGGTGATCAGCCGGTATCTGCCGGCTTTGGGGCTGAGGAACCGGGGCAAGGGCGTTCGGGCGGTGCTGAGCCTCTGTCAGCAGACGCCTGGGAGTCGGCCGCGGCCCCGGTTAAGGGGCGAGCCCGGCGGCCCGCACTCCGCCTGCTTGCTCATCTCCACCCTGAAGGACAAGCGCGGGACCCGCTATGAGGTAGGTGGAGCCAGCAGGCCCTGCCAGGGAGGCGGGCTGCCCTTGCTCCTCGCGCGCCCGGCGTTTCCCGCCCCTGCTGTCCGTCCTGGGGGTTCCTGGGCGCCCTGTCCCTGAGCCCCATCACCACCGCGGGTCCGGGGTCCTGGGCTTCCCGCTACGGATTCGAAAGACGAAAGCTTTTAAGAGTGCACCGGATGGTTTTTCTTGCCGTTTTTTCATCTATCTTTCGCTCTCTCTTTTTTTACACGCAGGATTTTTCGTATTTGCATACTAGTTGTTGTTGACGTTAGGTACCTTCGAGTCGGTTCCGACTCATAGCGACACTATGTACAACAGAACGAAACACTGCCCGGGCCTGCGCCATCATCACAATCCTTGTTATGCTTGAGCCCATTGTTGCAGCCACTGTGTCAGTCCATCTCATCGAGGGTCTTTCTCTTTTTCGCTGACCCTGTACTTTACCAAGCATGATGTCCTTCTCCAGGGACTGATCCCTCCTGATAACATGTCCAAAGTAGATGAGACGTTGTCTCGACATCCTTGCTTCTAACGAGCATTCTGGTTGTACTTCTTCCAAGACAGATATGTTTGTTTTTCTGGCACTCCATGGTATATTCAGTATTCTTTGCCAACACCACAATTCAAAGGCGTCAGTTCTTGGGCTTCCTTATTTATCGTGTAGCTTTCGTATGCATATAAGGCAATTGAAAACACCGTGGCTTGGGTCTAGTGCACCTTAGTCTTCAAGGTGACATCATTCATTGCTTTCCAACACTATAAAGAGGTATTTTGCAGCAGATTTGCGCAATGCAATGCGTCTATTGATTTCTTGACTGCTGCTTCCGTGAGTGTTGATTGTGGATCCAAGTAAAATGAAATCCTTCGCGACTTCCATCTTTTCTCCCTCTATCATGATGTTGCTTATTGGTCCAGTTGTGAGGAATTTTGTTTTCTTTATGTTGAGGTGTATTCCATATTGAAGGCTGTGGTCTTTGATCTTCATCAGTAAGTGCTTCAAGTCCTCTTCACTTTCAGCAACAAGGTTGTGTCATCTGCATAACACAGGTTGTTAATGAGTCTTCCTCCAGTCCTGATGCCCTATTCTCCTTCATATAGTCCAGCTTCTTGGATATTTGCTCAGCATACAGATTGAATAGATAAAAGACAAGGTGGGCTATGATAACTGCTATAATAAAGGTAGAAGGAAAGTGCTATTAGTAGAGCATCAATAAATAAGAGATGAATTCTGATTGAATTGAAGAGATGGTGCCACAGGGCCTGAGACATAGTAGGTGCTCAGTAACCATTTGTTGGGTGAATTCAGGCGGTATTGAACCTAGACCTTGAAGCCTAGGTATTAGTGCTGAAAGTGAGAAGTGTCTTGGGACTCTTTCTTCACCCTCTATTATTCTGTCCCTTGACTTCAGCTACCACTCACCTGACTATAACTCCCAAATCTGCAACTTCAGCAAGTTCTGTCCTTAACTTCAGACTTGATTGAATCTGCTCTCTACTGAAAATCTTCAACTGGATATGTTGTAGCATTTCTAACGCAAAATATCTAAAAATTAATTTTCCTTGCTACTCCTAAATGTGCTTTTCTGCAGTGTTCTGTAACTCATTGATTAGCACCCCCATCCAGAAACCTGAAAAGCCTTGCCTCCCACATCCAATATATCATCAAATCCTTTCCATTCTACCTCCTAAGTATCTTTCAAATTTGTATAGTTCTGTCAGTCCCAGCTGCAGTCTAAGCCACCGTCATTCCTTGCCTGGCTAGTCTCTTAAGGGATATTCTTACCCCTACCCTTGTTCTTCCCTCATCCCATGCTTCCCTCCTCTAAAGTTCATTCTTTCCATTGTAGTTAAAGGGATCTTATGTTCCCCATCTTAAAATCCTTAGTGGATTTCATTGTTCTTATGATAAAGTAAAAAATTCTTAATATAGTTTACAAAATCTTTCACCGTCTAGTCTCTCCCTCTCCAGACTCACTTGCCTCTCTTTTCACTGGACCCCTTATCCTTGCTGAACTTTCAGCTCCTCACAGCTGCCAAGCCCTCTTTTGCCTTCAAAGCTTTGCACACGTTGTTCCCTTTTATTGGAATGTTACTCCCTTCCTCTTCCCCCTGTATCTTCACTTGCCTAACATCTAATCCTTCATTTATCACCTTTAAGATCTCCTGTGTACCCCTAGACTAGGTTATATTCCATTGCTGTAAATGGTCTTATAGAAGTCTGCGCTTTCCTTGTCTGAATATTTGTCACATTTGAAATTACTTGTTTAATACTGTCTCTCTCATGAGATTATAAACTCTGTAAGTGTAGTTACCATTCCTGTCTTATTCACCACTACGTCCCAAGCCCAAGTACCTGATAACATAGTGGCTCCTTAGTAAATCATTGTTGAAGCCCAAAGCAGAGCCAGCATCAGTCATGAAACGAAATTTTTTGAGCAGCAACTGTGTGTCAGTCACTCTTCTAGCTCTGGGAATACAGTAGTGAACAAGGGGGACAAACTTCTGCTTTTTAGGAGTTTATAATCTAGTGAGAGGTGTGCCCACCCTAGACTAATTGACTGGGGTTATGAAGGCAAAGTAACTACTATGGGAGGAGAGGAGGATTCGCTCAAACACAGGGGATTCTGTACCCAGAAGAGGACAGTGTTACTGGCAGAGAACAGAAGCACTCGCTGTGAGCTAGATAAGGTGTGTCACTAACCTGCTGCTTAAAAAACAAAACAAGACTATAAAACACTCAGACTTAAGGACTTAAAGCCAAACTAAAGGCTAGCAAAGTGACTGGCACATTCTAGTTGTAAGAAATGTTATTTAATAACAATACTTAGTTTTGTCCTTTTTTTCCATTTGTTTTAATCAGCTGAAGGAGAACATTGAGCAATTCTTCACCAAATTTGTGGATGAGGGGAAAGCCACTGTTCGGTTAAAGGAGCCTCTTGTGGATATCTGTCTAAGTAAGGTATGGTACTAAAAACATTAATGGTTAGGTTGCTTGACAATATTTTCTTTAAAGAAGGCTGTTTGAGCATAGTGGTATCCCATATAGCCAAGTAGAGATGGACTCTTGGCCGGTATGTTTGAAGAGGTGATGGCACAAGATGCAGCTTCCCAGAACAAGCGTCCTTATGTGCCTTCCAGAAGGGCAGAGTCAGCCTTTGTCAAGGAAGCTCAGGAGAGGAAAGGAAACTGCTACATTTACTTCTCTGCCCAACATGGAGCCTTAGGGTATTCTAAGACTCTGGAACTCTGTAAGGCAAGTGGTATAGCATACTTTGCCCACAAACCACAGGCTACATATCTAATTTTGGTGTAGAAAAGGTAGTAAAATGCAGTTAGAACCATCTTTTTTTGTACTTTCTTGTATTTACTGTAATCATTTTTAAAAATACATAAACCATTCAAATAAAAAGCCAATCTGTTTTCCTTCCCTGTCTCCCCTTCCTTTCTTCCCCCTTCCTGGAAGGCAGGAACAATGTTTTTTTCAATCTTGGTTATCCTTAACTCCAAGCAGAGTGTTTTGTAAACATTAATAACTATTTAAGGAATTTGAATTGAATGCAATAATTTTTCATACCTCCTCCTTGTTCTCATGGTTTTTCATTTTCTCTTGATCAGTCTATTCTTCCACTTTTTCTTTCTGCCAAAAAATATGCTGAGGTCTTACTAATTTAACAAATTTAATATAAAATAGACAGATTTCTGGAATGACAAAGCTACATCCGTGGCCCCCACTTTTTTACTGTCTCTTTTGACCTTCATTGTCACTGGTTTATTCAAAACACTATCTGACAGATCAATGATCTCCTTCCTATTTGCCGGTCAAATTGCCCTTACTTAGTTCTCTATGGAATTTAACACTGATGACCACCCCTTTCTCAATATAACATTTTCCTTTCTTGGCATCTGTGACAGGGCACTATCCTGGTTTACTTTCAGTTTTCTCAGCCACTGCTTTGTCTTCTATCCCTGGCAGTCTTTTTTCTACCCCCAGTCCTCTGCCTGTTCTCTACTCTGCCTCCCGTCAAATCCTCTTAGCTCCAAGTCTGTAAGTCTGACCCAGCTCTCTAGACTTTCCCTGCTCTAGTTCACTGTGTATACTGCTGCTAAAATAATAATTAGCTCTTGTCATGTAATTCTCATGCTCACAGTTCTTCAGTGATTTCCCACAGCCTGCCTGATCATTCCGTCCTCTTTACTTTGACATCCGAGTTCATCCACAATCTAGCCCCACACTCTATTTCCAATCTTCTTACTCCCCTACAAAGTTCCTGCATTCCAACCAGGTAGGACCACATACATAGGTTCCCAAACATATTGAAACTCACTTATCCTTCACTAGGAAACTGTAAAGTGTCCTACAAGTATTAACTATTTTTATTTATGACTTAGGTCATGTGCCACTTTCTCTATAAGGTGATTTGTCTGCCTGGCTGGAAGCAATCTCCTTTGTCTTTGATATTTTGTACCACTCTGTTAGAACCTCTCATTTGACATTCAGCTCATTCTAGTGGATATTATTTGCATGTATATCTTTAACTCTCCTACTTATATCTTTCTCAAGGGGGTGCCCTTCTACCTTTCATCTTTGTACACTTCACTCTGCCCAGCACAGTATTTTGCACAAAGTAGGTGCTCAGTAATATTTATTGAGCTGATGGATAAATGAATAAAATTGACACCGCTAAGGTGACCTTTAGACAGGGCCAGCACTTTGCACAACTCCTAGTCTTTGTGAATGGCACCCATCCCATAGGCATTTTGCGGTACACAGCATGGGTGGCGTATCTCGGAGGCACTGGAGAGTTGGGTCAGCTCACCTTAAACCCAAATCTTATGTGGAATCTTGTAGTGCATTCTGTCTTATTTTATACCCTAATGTTGGTTTCTGTTTTGAACAATGCATCTGTCAACATAATTTTTTCAGAAGCTTTTAAAGTTTTTTTGTAACTATATTGAAATTCAGTGAAAATAAAATATTAAAAATTGCTTTTTTACAGCCATTTTCAATAAATGTATTACTTTTGGGTAGTATGTAACTCTACAGAATTTGTTATAGGAAGAACTAGCCATGCACACATTATCTGAAATAAAATTTATAATCGCACAACTTATTTTTTATTTAGGCCAATTCCAGCAGTTTAAAGAGTTTCCTGTCAGCTGTGAGACTGGCTCATCGAGGCTGTGATATTGAGACGCCACTTTTAACCCTCACACCAGTGAAGACTTCAGAATTTGAAAAATTTAAAACTAAAATGGTTATCACTTCCAAAAAGGATTATCCTCTCAGCAAGAACTTCCCATATTCTCTGGAACATCTTCAGGCTTCTTATTGTGGGCTTGTCCGAGTTGATATGCGCATGCTTTGCTTAAAAAACCTTCGGAGATTAGACTTGAGCCATAACCATATAAAAAAGCTCCCAGCTACAATTGGAGACCTCATCCACCTTCAAGAACTTAACCTTAATGACAATCACTTGGAGTCCTTTAGTGTAGCCTTGTGTCAGTCTACACTCCAGCAGTCCCTTCGGAGTTTGGATCTCAGCAAGAACAAAATTAAGGCACTCCCTGTGCAGTTTTGCCAGCTCCGAGAACTTACAGACTTAAAACTTGACGATAATGAACTGATTCAATTTCCTTTCAAGATGGGACAGCTGAAAAACCTGCGTTTTTTGTCAGCAGCTCGAAATAAGCTTCTGTTCTTGCCTAGTGAATTTAAAAATTTATCGCTTGAGTACTTGGATCTTTTTGGAAATACGTTTGAACCACCAGAAGTCCTACCAGTCATAATGCTGCAAACACCATTAACTTTATTGGAATCTTCTGCACGAACCGTATTGCATAATAGGTAAGACTTTAGTAGTCATAAAATGTAGTGCCTTTGATAACATCATGGTATTCTCGTCATATTTAAAATAATATTCAAAGTCCCTAACATAGTTAACAGTGCTGTACACAATCTGATCCCTTGCTACACTTGCTATTTCTTATCTCTGCTTAGAATACTTCTTCTCCAGAAAGTCCAGTAGTTCACTCTCTCCTTCATTCAGTCTCTGCCCAAGTGTCACCGCAGGAAGCCTTACCTGACCACTGTATCTAAAGTTTTGTCCCCTACCCCTTCCATTGTCTTATTTTTTGGCATAGGACTTACTATGTAGGATTATGTATTTTTTAATATTTGCTTGTTTATTGTCAGTTCTCCCCCACTAGAACGTAATATCCACGAGGGCATGGACTTGTTTTATACAACACTACGTCCCTAGGGTCTAAAATGTGGCATCCCCTGCTCCTGGCATATATGAAAACCAAACCCGATGCCGTCAAGTCAATTCCGACTCATAGCGACCCTGTTGGACAGAGTCGAACTGCCCCATAGGGTTTGCAAGGAGAGGCTGGTGGATTCGAACTACCGACGTTTTGGCGAGCAGCCAAGCTCTTAACTACTGTGCCACCAGGACTCCCCTGGCATATGTTAGGCACTCCATAAATATTTGAATGAATGAAGGACCTAGTGCATTGTTTCTCAAAGTATGGTCCCCCAACCAGCAGCATCAGCATCATTTAGGAACTTGTTGAGATGCAAGTTCTTGGGCTGCATCCCAGACCTACTGAATTGGAAACGCTTAGACTGGGGCCCAGCTGCGTTTTGATAAGCACTCCAGGTGATTCTGATGTACCCTAAAGTTAGAACTACAGGCATAGTAAAGAGAGTGTAGGCTTTGGAGTCAGTCGTGGGTTTGATTCTTGGCTTCACTCCTTTTACTGTGTTGTATGACTTTAGCAAGTTGTTTAACCTCTATGATTCAATTTTCTCATTTGTGAAACAGGAGCAATAGTACCCACTTTACAGAGTTGTTACAAGGGTAAATGAACTAATGTGCACCAAAGCATTTGGCATGTAGTAGCACTCAGAAGCTGTTGATTCTCTTCCACTAGTCTTTGAACAATAATTGCAGTTGATTCATGAGATACTGAACTCCAGTTATTCATTTTGTTCATGCGTCTTTCATAAAGGAGTGAAAGCTTAGATATAAAATTATTATTGAGTGCCTGTAAAAGGGTAGAAAGATCATATTTCAAAGAAGAGATTCTTAACTTTTGGGACGGGGAGCGGCTCTTAAAACTGACAAAGTTGTGGACACGGAAAAATGTACACGTGAGTACACACAAAATTTTGCATACTACTTTGTAATGCTCATGGATCCACTGAAACCCAATTCAATTCTTCCACCTCACCATCCCAAGAATAAGAACTCTTATTCTAAAGTGATTTTCAAACCTTACTTCATATTGAGAATCACCTGAGAATCTTCGAAAAATTCTGATGATCAGTCCCCACTCTAGACTAATTAAATCAGAATCTCTGAGGGTAGGGTCCAGGTTTTGTTAGTTTGTAACCTCCCAGGAGACTCTCATACGCAGCAAACTAGGATTGAGAACTACCATTTTATACCCGTGCCTCTCAAATTTTAATGTGCATTCAAATCACCTGGAAGTCTTGGTAGCCGATTCTGTTTCGGAGGTCTGGGGTGGAGATTCTGCATTTCTAACAAGCTTCCACGTGAGGCTGAGGTTACTAGTCCATTGACCACACTTTGAATATTAAGGACCTAAAAATAATTAAGAATTCACTGTTGTTTTAAGTCGGTGATTCTCAAACTTGAGAGTACATCAGAATCACACTTATTAAAACACAATGCTTGTTATCTGCCTCCTTTGCAGTAAGACCAGAAGAACTAGATGGTGCCTAGCTGCCATTAGTGAACATTTTGATCAGATTCTATAGAAGAATCCTGATAAAAAGGGGGAAAATGCAGAATATAATTTCAAATTTCATGGAATGCAGTCTTTCTGGAGCCGTGGAGGCCGATGAACTCCTGTAACTATTGCCCTAAGATAATCTTTAAACTTTAAACCAGAAATATCCCCTGAAGTCTTCTTAAAATCAAACAGTAGTTTAGCTTAACTAGTTTAACTAGTTAAGAATGCCTGCCTTGAGCATTATGCTCTTTTAAGATCTATCTATATCGATCAAATTGACAACAGCAACTTGAAAGATTAGATAGGAAGCTTAGGGGGCAGTGAATTTATGTCAGTGGGGGAGAAACAACTCAGAAAAGGAGGGTGAGAATGGTTGCACAACTGAAAGAATAATCAATGTCACTAAAGTGTACATGTAGAAACTTGAATTGGTGTGTGTTTTAGCTAGGTATATTCTCGACAACAAAATAAAATTAATTATTTTTTTAAAAAAAGCTTGTTAAAACAGACTGCCGGACCCTACCCTGATGCCGAGTTTGGGGTGGGGAGTCACAGAAATTGCACGTCTAACAAGTTCTCAGGTGGTGCTGATGCTGCTAGTCAGAAGACCACTGATTTAAGGACCCCTTTGAGAACCACTGGAAACCCAGGTGGTGTAGTGGTTAAGAGTTCAGCTGCTTACCAAAAGGTTGGCAGTTCAAACCCACCAGGCACTCCTAGGAAACCCTATGGAGCAGTTCTACTCCATCCTATGGGGTCGTGACAATACATGTAAGTGCTTTTATAGTGCCTGGCTCATAAAAGGTCTCAATAAATATTACTGGATGTATAAATACAAGTAATTTGCTTATCTAGCTCTTAAAAATCAATCCATGAATGCTGTTATCATTAGCTATGGAAGAGCCTTAAATAAGATAGATGAGAAATACAGATGCCTGTATCCCACCTTAGACCAACTAGTTCAGATTCTGCAGAGACGGGCTCCTATCATATGCTGTATATTTTTCAAAAATCTCCAGAGGTGATATTGATGATTCAGGTGAAGACCACTGATTTGAAGGAACCCTAAATGGTGTTTTTTGACAATTTATTGCTCCTGAGATTCTTGTTCTGTGCTTTATCTGAGTCTTAAATATGAAACAAATAATATTCAAATTTGAAAAGTATGTCCAAATGAGAAATATAAACATTTTTCAAGGATTTGAAAAGACCATGACGAATTACCTAAATGATCAGGTGAAAACAGACTGAAAACCAATGGGGGAAAATGAGGACTTGGATGGAAAAAAATATTGTTTTTATTGTTAGGTGCCAACAAGTTGGTTCTGACTTATAGTGACCCTATATACAACAGAACAAAACACTGCCCAGTCCTCCGACATCCACGCAGTCGTTGCTACATTTGAGCCCATTGTTGCAGCCACTGTGTCAATCCATCTCATTGTGGGTCTTCCTCTTTTTTGCTGACCTTCTGCTTTACCAAGCATGATGTCCTTCTCCAGGGACTGGTCCCTCCTGATAACATGTCCAAAGTATGTGAGATGAAGTCTTGCCATCCTCTCTTCCAAGGAGCATTCTGCCTGTACTTCTTCCAAGACACATATGTTTGTTCTTCTGGCAGTCCATGGTATATTCAGTATTCTTTGCCAACACCATAATTCAAATGTGTCAATTCTTTGATCTTCCTTATTCATTGTCCAGTTTTTGCATGTATATGAGGCTATTGAAAATACCATGGCTTGAGTCAGGCTCACCTTAGTCCTTAGTGTGACATCTTTGCTTTTTAACACTTTAAAGAGGTCTTTTGCAGCAGATTTGCCCAGTGCAGTATGTCATTTGATTTGATTGCTGCTTCCATGGACATTGACCGTGGATCCAAGTAAAATGAAGTCCTTGACACCTTCAATCTTTTCTCCATTTATCATGACGTTGCTTATTGGTCCAGTTGTGAGGATTTTTGTTTTCTTTATGTTGAGGTGTAATCCATACTGAAGGCTGTGGTCTT